>NW_016158176.1:84770-90891 GCF_001687245.7 Rhagoletis zephyria
CCCCATTAAGGGTCCGGATATTCCAGGTGCATACCCTTAAATCATAGTCCTTTATACGTTTGCCGTGGTAGGCTTGTTGGAATTTTTCATTGGGCGGGGTTTTAACGTGGCGGGACCCAAACCCAGCGCACGCGAAGTTTTACGCCTTCTCACTTTAGCTCGCTCCCAAACGGGTGTTTGGTTGCTACCCAGAGGATACGTGGATATAAATATCCGGACGTTGTGAGCTGCGATTTGAACCGTACGCACAAGAATCGCTTCTGGCTACTCCCAGGTGAATGGCAGTCAAAAGTTTTCCACTTCTGCGCACGGAACCATCCTCCCATGTGTGTTAGTAACAGCATAAAATTTGCGTTTGTGTTGGAGTCTCGGTCACGCTGGTTTTGCTGGGGAGGTAATATTCACAAACACACTAAGGATTTCAGTTTGCACTTGTCTTCTTATTGGAGATAAATGTAGTTCTTCTTATTTCAAATAAAATTCTGTTCTGGGATTTGCTTTAACTATTTCTTTAGTATTCCCAATAGACAAGTTAAATCTTCAGCCATTATAAAAACATTACAAGGTAAAATCATTGAGAGGTAGTCTGACGTTTGCCAAAAATATCCCTGCAGGAAAGGTATCTAACTATAAGCTAACTTATTATCTGTATATTTTCTTTGACGAAAGCTAACTATATTTGTATTACTATGGCCGCGAAATAGTCAAGGGTGATTTACCTCTGCATTAGATGTAGTCAAGGGTGGTTACCTCTGCATTTGATGTAACTATCTTGTAACTAACTACTTTTGGCCATAAAATATCAATAGCAAAAACAAAATATTTTTTTTAATTTTTTAATTTTATTTTTTATTTACTTTATTTATTTTATTACATTTCATATTTGTTTCCATATTCTGCTGTAGGTCGTCCCATATTCGAACCTTGTCAGACATAACTTCAAAATGATAATATGAAATTTCGATCTTCCTTTTATTTGTCGTCAATTCGAAAAAGTGTTTGCGAAGTGCAAGATATTTAAATAGAAACGCGTTTAAAGAAAACAATCTCGAGCTTTACTCCTGCATTACTTCTCCACTTGTTTCAAGTTAGCTTTTTGTAGCTAACTACAGGTTATATAATTTATAGAAATCCCGCAAAAAAGCTGACTGCATGTAGGTTGTCTTTTATCAATTGATAATTTTTTTCTGCAGGGATAATTTTAAAATTGGAACTCAAGCTCACACACACATTCTCACTTTTAATCTCAAACAACAACAACTGTGATCAATTTAATTTTTTTACTTTCAATTTTATATGATTTTAAAATGTTTGCAATCGTCAGAAAAAAATCATGGGCGACGAATTGAGAGAAATGTTATCCTTCGTCTCCCTGCCCTTTCTACAGGCCCATTTCAAAATGGGATCAAATTAGCATTTTCGCAAATTCCTATCCGCGTTGGTGGCCTTCGGCCGCGCTAGAAAAAAAAACCTCATCAGTCCAACTCCGGTTACGCCATCCACAGATTTTTTACGCAAAATCCACCTCAAAATTTACAAAAAAGCGAATTTTCAGTTTATATTAAAATATTGTCTTACATAACCCTCACTAATTAGAATTCTCCTTTCTGTGTTGCCGAAGAAGGGGGGCTGAACACCTTTTGCAGATAAAACCTTTCTGCGTAGGCGGCCTTCGGCCCCGCTTATGGATTATAACCCTCACTAAGTAGAATTCTCCTTTCTGTGTTGCCGAAGAAGGGGGGCTGAACACCTTTTGCAGATAAAACCTTTCTGCGTAGGCGGCCTTCGGCCCCGCTTATGGATTATAACCCTCACTAAGTAGAATTCTCCTTTCTGTGTTGCTGAAGAAGAGGGGCTGAACACCTTTTGGCGTAGGCGGCCTTCGGCCGCGCTTAATGATTAAAACCCCTATCATTTAATATTTTATCCAATGCACTTGACTTTAAATACTTTAAATTTTTACATTTAAGATTGTTGTGAAATATGATAATTTTCTTCATGATAAAAACATTACAAGGTAAATTCCATGATAAAAATATAGTAAGGTAGAACCGCTGAGAGTCACTTTTAAAATTCTTGACGTTTCCAAACAATTTAATTTTTAAATTTACTCACAAACTCACACACACATTTTCATTTTCAATCTCAAGCAACAACAATTTCGAACAATTTCAATTTTTTATTTTCACTTTTATATGATTTTAAAATGTTGGCAAACTTCAAAAAAAGTCATGGCCGACAAATTGAGAGAACGGTTCTACCTTGCTATGTTTTTATCATGGTAAATTCATTCTCTCAATTCGTCGGCCATGATTTTTTTTCTGACGTTTGCCAACATTTTAAAATCATATAAAATTGAAAATAAACAAATTAAATTGTTCACAATTATTGTTTGAGAATGAAAAAGAGAATGTGTGTGTGAGTTCGAGTATTGAATTTTAAAATTATATTGTTGGCAAACGTCAGACTGCCTCTCCAGGGTTTTACCTATTTATGTTTTTATCATGATTTTCTTTTTCAATTTAGAAGTTGAATGTTAAAAATTTTTCATTAACATTTTGCTTGTTGAAGATTTAACTTGTCTATTGGGAGCATTAAAGAAATAGTTAAAGCAAATCTCAGAAGAGAATTTTATTTGAAATAAGAATAACTACATTTATTGGCGATCCTGCCAGGAAAGACAAATGCAAATTGAAATACTTATGGCCTATTCATAAAAAATAAAGAAGGTTTAAAGAGCTTTATAAAATGACGTTTTCATAAATTTTTCAGTTTATAAACCTTTTTTAAAGCTACTTTATTTTTTATGAATAAGGCCATTAGTGTGTTTATGAATATTACTTCAAGCTCTCCGGTTAATAACGAAATGGTGTTGGTTCTTTATGTAGCGCAAATTTAGTACCAATGGTCATCGAGGTTCGTCCAGCAACACTGATCTTATTTCATTGATTTTCAGAAACATTAGTAATATTTTCGGCATTGGTTAGTGTTTATTTAACAGCTGTGGAACATCAGTTTTTGTTAGTTCTGCGATTGAAACAAAAACGTCCACGCATCAATTAGTGCAACAATATTTGTATCTACGAATTAGAAGTCGAATTTGTCGCTTCTTTTATGAATTTTGCAGCAAGCTGTTATACTGTTGATTGATCATCGTTGAAAGTCTTAGCGTAACTATTGGTGGTAGTACAACTGATATTTAAATTGTCATCATTACCATCAGCATCGTCAATCAATTAATATTAATCGATAATTATTCAATTATACACAATAATATTGCAAGTATTCAAAAAGGATCTATGGAATTGTAATCAACTATCAAAATCATATTAGTTTCTATTGTTTTAAAATTACTTGATATTAGGGCTGTGCGATTAATTGATTACTCAAAATATGAATTAATCATAAGGTAAATAACTCAATTATTCGATTATTTGGAAATTATGAATACTCAAAAGGTGAGTTACTCGAGTAAGCAAGATTTTTGATTTACCAAAAAAAAAAAAAAANGAAGCTCTGCAACATCAGTTTTTGCGATTTAAAAAAAACGTCCACGCATCAATTAGTGCAACAATATTTGTATCTACGAATTAGAAGTCGACTTTGTCGCTTCTTTTATGAATTTTTCAGCAAGCTGTTATACTGTTGATTGATCATCGTTGAAAGTCTTAGCTTAACTATTGGTGGTAGTACAACTGATATTGAAATTTGCATCATTAATATCAGCATCGTCAATCAATTAATATTAATCAACTATCAAAACCATATTAGTTTCTATTGTTTTTGGGTTTACTAGCATGTTTGAGGGGTTTTTGCTGATTGGTGAGCTGTATCTTTTATATTTTAAGATTTATCTATTTGGAACACATACAACTACACGAACACAGAATGTACATCCCAGCCAGCAAAATCATCGTAAACAAGCTCGTAACTGGATATTTCCTCCAAGAAAAACCGGCTAAAACGTCGTTTACGATTCGCCTTCGAGTACTTTTTCGCTTGAAATTGTCGGGCGCATGCGAACAGTCGTAAACAGATGGAAAAAGCATTCGTGTGCGAATATTATATATTATAAAATATTGCGGTTTAAGAAAAATTTCCAACAGAATGAAAATATTTCTTGTGCTGACAAATTACTACAAGCCTCTTTCTTTAACTTTTTTTTTGTTTTATCGTTTATGAACCTTTCTTTAACTGTTCGCCGATCAAGAATCCCTCGTAAAACATAATGTTCGTAAAATATTCGTTTTCCTGCTGGCTGGGATGACTGACTTATTGACTTACAAAATAACACACATCAAAAAGAATTAACAAATCCATACATAACATCTGACAATGGGTTAGGTAATGAAATTTTTGTGAATTCTTTAAAGCTTCTTAGTTTTGGACAAGTTGTCCCGAAGCATGGTTCATCCATGCTGAAATGCAGTTCAATACTAAACACATTGCTCAAGAAACAAATAAGCATGAGTATATTACTACAGCACTTCCCCAGAAAGAAATTATTACAAATTTTGATTTTATTCAAAATCCAGCCGAAAAGAATGGATTTTCCGCGTTGAAGAAAATTTTAATTGAAAGAAATTCGTTAAGCCAAATTAGATAAAGTGTTGTCTGATTCCGAAATGGTTGATCGTAAACCCTCGGAATTTTATCGGCCTCTCGTATCACTTTCTGGTTCTAATTTTAGCCAGGAAGTTTTAAAGAAACTTTGGATGAGGAAATTACCGAAGAATTTGAATGTGATTTTAACTAGTTCAAATTCAAGTGATATTAATGAGTTGACAAAATTAGCAGATAACGTTTGGGAAGTTATCAACAAAAATCAGGTTGCTTCAGTGAATAGTTTTCAAAATTCGAAAGAAAAAGACGCAATTATAACGAATTAGGTTAGGAGATCTACGCTTAATTGTGTAATTATCTTTAGAACTCTATGAAATGAGGAAAGAAATCCCCGTGTACAAAAAAATCTTCAGATATAATCTTAACGGCAGCTAAAAGTTCAACTATTTCTACATACGGAAAAAAACTTTTGAATGTTAATTTATGGTTAAGGCGCGAGTTTCCTTTCACATTTTTGATTGCGGATATAGCTCAGGCGCTCATTTCTCATGTAAATATGGACTTCTTATTGACATTAAAAACAAGTGTTTAACTTCTAACAGCTTCTTTTCTTGCAAGGTCATGTCCGAATAAAAAACATACCCCTGAAAAGGGCCGGCGTTGCGTTGGCAAGAGAAGAAAAATAACTTATCTGCATTGGGGAAAACCAAATGGAGCTTACTTATGGTGATTTAGTTTCTTCAAAAAAAATTTTCCATTCCACGGCGCAAACTGTATTTGATGTTACACTCAACCATGTAAAAGGGAATGGGTTTTGCCTTCTTGCCCTCGTCTAGCTCACGTATTTCAAAATATTGTCGCTGCAAGCAACCATTTGATTTTCAGGGCAATTATATCCCCTCGCACTTTAAAGGGCAGAAAATGTGCCTTTTTTGACTTTCTAAAGTGTGTCATTTTAATAAATAAACTAAATAAACATTTTCTCACCGTTTGCCTTTATTTCAGAAACGAACACGAAAGGAGAAAGGGGCAATCAAAAGGTGTAATTTTTTGGTAGAAATGAAAGCACCATTACTGTCACATGGTATTTCTACTTAGAGTTACATATGTAGTTCATTTGAAAATGAATTGCTTGCGCGCTTTGTGGCATTTCCAAAAATCGCTGTTCAAAAAAGGACTAGTTAAGTAGGGCACCGAGAAGTTAGCTACTCTTTAAATGCAAAATATTACTTAGAATATTGCAATCGTTTGTAGGTCGTTTGTAGGTCTATGATAGATACAAATTAACGTTTGATAGATCTTCCTATTTCTAAAATAAGAAAAATAAAAAACTCAATATTTCTACGGAAGTTAGCCCCCCATTTTTTTGAATTTTGCCGATAGAATGTTGAATTGCCGACTAAGTGATGCAGAATCGTTTGTAGGTTCTAAGTAATATTCTAAGTAAGATAAAGATACATTCGGTACACTTGGCTCTATTTAGGTACAACACATTTCTCCAAAACCGTTTCACGTCAATAATTTATATATTGAGCATTAAAGGAGACCGAATGTCATC
>NW_016158176.1:91816-108289 GCF_001687245.7 Rhagoletis zephyria
AGAGCCAAGTGTACCGAATGTATCTTTATCTTACTTAGAATATTACTTAGAATATCACAATCGTTTGTAGGTCGTTTGTAGGTCTATGATAGACAAAAATTAATGTTTGATAGATCTCCCTATTTCTAAAATAAGAAAATTAAAAAAGCTCAACATTTTTACGGAAGTTAGCCCCTATTTTTTTTTTTAAAATTTTGATGATAGAATGTGGAATTGCCGACTAAGTGATGCAGAATCGTTTGTAGGTGATTGACAGATGACATTCGGTCTCCTTTAATGCGCAATATATATGTAAATTATTGACGTGAAACGGTTTTGGAGAAATATGTTGTACCTAAATAGAGCCAAGTGTACCGAATGTATCTTTATCTTACTTTGAATACTGCTTACAATATCACAATCGTTTGTAGGTCTATGATAGATAAAAATTAACGTTAGATAGGTCTTCACATTTCTAAAATAAGAAAAAAAATCGTAGTTTCTACGGAAGTTAGCCCCTTGATATTCTTAAATTTTAGCGATAGAATTTTCAAATGCCGACTAAAGGATCAGAATCGTTTGCAGGTGATTCATAGATGACATTCAGTCTCAGTGTATTGTACCTAAATTGAGCCAAGTGTACCGAATTTATTTTTGGTATAAAGAGGGCTGATAAGGTTGACTTGTGCTTACTTTTCCATAAAATTTTTCAAAATTTTTTTTCTTATTTTAGAAATATGAAGACCTATCTAACGTTAATTTTTATTTTTCATAGACCTCCAAACGATTGTGATATTCTAAGCAGTATTCAAAGTAAGATAAAGATACATTCGGTACACTTGGCATTTAGGTACAACACATTTCTCCAAAACCGTTTCACGTCAATAATTTATATATTGAGCATTAAAGGAGACCGAATGTCATCTATCAATCACCTACAAACGATTCTGCATCACTTAGTCGGCAATTCAACATTCTATCGGCAAAATTAAAAAAACAGGGGGCTAACTTCCGTAGAAATATTGAACTTTTTTATTTTTCTTATTGCAGAAATAGGAAGATCTATCAAACGTTAATTTTTATCTATCATAGACCTACAAACGACCTACTAACGTTTGCGATATTCTATATAATATTTTTTTATTAAACAGTAGATAACTTCCTGGAGCTGTTAAGTAGTATGTATTTTTATTTTTGATGTGTATACATCTTTGGTTTTTGGTGTCCAACTTAGTTTTATCGATTATACTTGCGAAGAGAGGAGGAATGTCAAATATTAAAGTAAACAAAAATTGAAGCTAGTAAGGAAAATAGGTTTGTAAAGGTATTTTTAATAAAATATTCAGTTATAAATATATTTAAATGGCCTAATATGTGCTGCAAAAAAAGTGACCACGGTGGCACAGAGAGGAAGTTTAACTTTTCCTCGAGTTGTGTGAATAACAAGCACAACCAATTTGACAGCTACCCAGCTTTGATTGAGATTATATTTATATGTAAACGTACTTTTATGCTTTGCCGTTCGCATATGTAAACACATCAAATTTCATGAGTACCTAGTACTCACGCCTCTACGTCTGTTACTGTTCATGTTATTCCACTGTTTGTCTTGGTTGGTGTTAACATACCCACCTGTTTTGTCTTGTACCACTAAGAAGTTCGTTTCTGAGTCCAGTACTATGCGGATCAGGGATGTTGCGAATATTTGCATTCGCATTCGTTATGCGAATGATTCGCATCATTTGACTCATTCGCATTTGCATCAAATGATACGAATATTTTGCGAATGCGAATGTGTACATGGGCAAAGAGTCCACTCTAATACTGCTGAAATGGCTCTACGCCCAATTCTGTGTTTTCTTGATAAATTATTTGTAAAGAAATTTTATCAATATTTCTATCAAGTAAAAGCTCCCATCGCATTCTGTGTCATTATTTATAAAATAAAAAGCTTTACGATTTCCACAAGAAGGGAACTGATTTCCACATGAGTGGAACTGATTTCATTGGCACATATTAAAAATATGAATTTAAATGCAATAACAATATAGTTTAAGAACTAAAACCTCCCTATTACAATTGCCATTCGTACTGCCATCAGGTATGTAACTTGAGAATAGAAATCGCTGCATCTTTCAGGCGCATCAATATTACATAGTTACATCCCGAGCTAATAAATGGAAGGTAAAAAAAAGCTTTTGACTGCCGCAGCCGAGTAGGTAGAGATGTCGGCTATAAATTCTGTGTGTCCCAGGCTCAAATGCCGGCACATACAGTATTTTAAATGAAATAAGCAAATTTTTTAATATACAAAATTTATAATTTGTATATGAAATTTCAATTGGTAAACGCTTGTACATAAATAGCATTTTCAATCTTGATAATTTATTAAGAAAAGAGCTTTTGATTTCTGTGCTAGAATTCAAATTCTTGATAATTAATAAAAAATTAACAAACTATAAAATTTCTTTATTTATCAAGTGCTCAGAATCGGGCTGTAAGTCTGTCTAACCAGGGTGCGGACAATAACCGGCTCTTAGTTTCAGGCGCTAAGCGGTTAAGTAGTATATCAAGCAACATTGATGGGCCTTCAACAAGTACTGCTAAACATCTTATAAGCAACCTATAAATAATTTTAGATTCCTCCAGCGAAAGCGATTGCTCGGATGTAGAATCTGGAGACATTAAAAAATGTGAAATTAAAGCTCACTTGAAGGCCTATCTTAGAGAAAAACGAGCTCATCTCGGTGAAAATCCCGTCGGTTGGTGGAAAACTAAACTTAGATACGACATCTGGCCCGCAAGTATTTGAGCGCTCCACCCGCCAGCGTTCCAAGTGAGCAATTATTCAGTACATCCGGCCTTATATACGCGCCCCTATAGGCTCAGTTATGCAACACTTAGACTTGACTTGACTTGAAAATCGAATATCTGGAAAATGAGCAGCGCGTGTATGTAGTTACCCAAAAAAACAACTTCACTTAGAAACTTGGACAACTATAGATTTTTGATTTCTAAGTGCAAAGAAAGCCGTGAGACAATCATGCCGCCACATCATTTTTCACACACTTTTAACCCTTTAGTAGGCTGAACCGCCTCCAGACGGTCGTTAACTATGTAAACACGGTTTTAGTGCACCTATAATAATTTTTGATGTGCATACATCTTTGGTTTCAGTACGGGTAAATTTGCGAAACTGTAACGAATATCCCAGCACAAAGTTTCGAAGGGCTTAGCATGTGTATTTCAGCATAAAATTTTTATTTTCATTAGAAGCACCCTGTGTTTGCTTGCCAAATGGTTGCATACATTTAGGCATATGCATAGTAAGAGGAAATGCGCTACAATTGATTATTACTTCCGATTATTTAAACTCCGCACATGCATACGGCTTTGTACGTAAATATATATGGCCTCATTTGTGGCAACTGGGCGTGAATCACGTAACTTTGAAACGATAGTCGTTCAAACGATACTGACAAAACGATGTTGTCAAAACACTGATTTATGCATTTGTGTTGCGGTTATGTGTTAATAGCCGTCATCGAGTCGCCACTTCGCTGCTTGCTATGTTTGAGTTCCGGTCGCTTAACGAAAAATGTTGCATGTGAAAGCATCAATAAAGTTAGCTAGCACGGATAGACGATAGCGAGTTTGGTTGTACCTCATTGTGTTCGTTCGTTTCGCCACTCGCTAACTGTTGGCAAATCGATGACTTCTACTGTTACTGTTACGTGAAGCAAAACTGGAATCGAGTTGACGATATCGCACAAACGATCAAACAATTTTTGATTTTTATGAAGCAAGACAATCTCGACACGATATCGTTCAGACGAATGTCGTCATACGTGATTCATGCCCTGGTTTTGATATTCGTAGATGGTTTTAGGCATAGGTTTAGTAGTCTATTTTGGTAAATTTAGGAATATATACAAATAGAAATGCTCAAACTATAAGCTCAAAAACAATAACTGATGCGGTGTTTCCAAGATTAAAGAAATTAAGTGAAATTAATGTTTAATTTCTAACCTGACCTACATTTGTATGTATGTAACTGAATCGCTTAATAATAGCTTTACATATAAAAAGATTATCCTAATTTTCGAGCTTAACTCCCTAATCTGTTATTAGAAAAAGAGATTAGCCATGCAAAATTATAATTAAAAATATCTCAGATTAAACCGATAACTTTTTGGTGTCCAACTTAGTTTTATCGATTATACTTGCGAAGAAGAGGAGGAATGTCAAATATTAAAGTAAACAAAAATTGACGCTAGTAAGGAAAATAGGTTTGTAAAGGTATTTTTAATAAAATATTCAGTTATAAATATATTTAAATGGCCTAATATGTGCTGCAAAAAAAGTGACCACGGTGGCACAGAGAAGAAGTTTAACTTTTCCTCGAGTTGTGTGAATAACAAGCACAACCAATTTGACAGCTACCCAGCTTTGATTGAGATTATATTTATATGTAAACGTACTTTTATGCTTTGCCGTTCGCATATGTATACACATCAAATTTCATGAGTACCTAGTACTCACGCCTTTTCTTCTATATTCGTGGAGCACGATCTTTAGACAAAAATCGTACCTTTACTTAGTGTATTTCATTTCATTTCATTTCATTTATTAAACAAGAACCATTAGTACAATAAGAATTTTCTTCTTTTTAGCACAACAAAAATTCGCATTAATTGAAATTAATAACACATAAACTATTACAAAATTAACATAACTATACAAATATAAAATATAAGGACTTAAACTAATGTTGATGGTCGCTCCAGTTAATTGAAGAAATGAGAATATATGTATGATTTTTTTAAAGTTACTTTTGTTTAAGCTGCCTCTTGTTATGAGTGGACTAGAATTTCACGTTCTAATAGCACTGATAAAAAATAGTCTAGTCGATGTTAAGTTAAAGTCGATGTTAAGTAAAGGTCTTGATATTCGTAGTTGGTTTTAGGCATAGGTTTAGTAGTCTATTTTGATAAAAAAGCAAGGCGAAAATTTATTTAGAGCGATTTTTGGGAGAGTTGTGTAGAGATTGAAGTTGCAGGATTTTACCCGATGCTTTTTTGTTCCGTACGTTTTGTTGTTACTCACTTTTTGCCTTCACTTCAGAGAGTGATTTTGCCGTTTGACCTTTTTCCAGGATTTTACACGAAAAGTATTGGATCAGAGTTATTATATCATCCATACATATGCATATTATACATACATATATTCATGTATGTTCATCAGTTATCAACGGTCCCAGTCAAAATGATTTCAGTATTTTTTTTAAATTTTCGCCTTGCTTTTTATCAAAATAGACTACTAAACCTATGCCTAAAACCATCTACGAATATCAAAACCAGGGCATGAATCACGTATGACGACAATCATCCCTGTCGGTAAAATGCAGACAGTCTCAAAAATTTACCCATTTAAAAAGTAGTTGGAAATCAACTGCTTTGAAACAAATGCAGCGTGCGACCGTTCAGTTCTTCAGTTACTTATTTTAATTATTTTTTCGAATGCAGAATATACAGCGGTACGTACAACAGAATAACACACTTAGGAAGTTTGATGGAAAAATGTGTTGTTTTTCAATAAAAAGTATAAAAATATACTCTAAATTATTTTAAGTTGCGGTAATGCTATTACATGCGTTTGCTTAGAAAAATTTGAAACTTATATCTATACTACGCGATATAGAAATAAGTTTTCAATTTATGTAAGCAAACGGAAGTAATAGCATTACAGGAACTTAAAATAATTTAGAGTACATTTTTATACTTTTCATTAAAAAAACAAAACATGTTATAATAAAAATAAGGAAAAAAAACCATTTTTCTGGGAAGCTTTCTGTGAAAAAACTTTTAACTTTTAAATTTTTTCAACAAAAGTCAAACATAACTTATTTTTATTTTTTATTAGAAAAATAAAATAGTTTTTGTGAAAAATTTAAAATAATAGTTTTTTCCATTATTTAAAAGTGTATTTAATTTTTGTGTGGTTACAAAGATACTATGTTTGTATACGAAAACAAGTATGGGGAGATGATCCATCACAATTAGATTTGCGTTGGAGAATTAGCATTACCGCCTATCTTAGTAGGTTGATTTCACCTTTATATATATAATACGTGTAGCGAATTTCAAGCAAATCGGAGCATAAATACGATTTTTTTCGAATAGATCGCTCCCTGGTCTAGAAACCGACAAAAAGGTATCCAATAAGCTATCTACGTACTAAATTCCATTCCAATCCGTCATCAAAAGCGCGTTGCTGCTCACGTCGATCTTACAAATCCGTTAATAACACTTTTAGTATGGCTTTAACGTTAGGACCAGAGCTAATGGAATCATTTGCACCTACAATTCTATAATATCAAGTGCTTCTGGTCTTGGATTTGGCATTAGCGCTGTTGTGCCCATGGCAGACATTTGCAGTCATGGAAAATAGTAGAGAATCCCACTAAGATTTCCTACGTGCAGGATACCAAAAAGAGAAAATAAGAGAAAATCAACAAACGCCAATTTACCAGTCTTTGTTTACAAATTGTTGCCCGCAAGCAGCAAGCAGCTGTTATTGCATTTTGTTTCCACTCTTTTTTTTCATTCAGGGTTGAGGCATTGGAAGGAACATCTAAATCCTCGCCCCTCAAGAGCGCTAAAAGTTCCTCTAAGGCTTTTACTTTTCTATGTTGCGGGCAGGGTTACCGTTTCGAAATAAAGTGTGTGATTAAATAATGGTATTTTCGTATGGTTTTTGTTGTTGAATAAAACGCAACAATTTTATTGAACAATCTTAAAAGTGAAGGTAAATGCGTCACGCCGTCAATTTCAAATAAAATTTAATACGTGTGTTAGAGACGACGCCATTACGAATGCGTTAACGCAGTTGCCGTCGAAAGTAAACCAACTCACATTTGAAATTACGTTTGTGGATATCCTTAACAGCTGTTTTTTGTTTACGAAACAGTGAGCGGCACAACGCAAAGTGTGTAATTTTTTAACGTCGTCAGCGCCCAAACGGATGAATGCAATTTATATTGTGATTCGAACAAATTATCTTTCACTACAAATAGCATCTTTCTTAGCATTGACATATTTTGAGGCTCTGTGTAATCATATTTTGAAAGAGTTGGCAGTCCTCATTACCACTTTATGTCATCAGTGGGGTTGGCAGACTTTTAAGGCACAAACAGTGTTTTCAATAACCCAAAATCTTGTAGGAATTTGCAGCTCACATGTTTGGAGAGCTTAAAAACAGTATAGAACTTTTCTAGTAGAAATTCGAAACAAAATGTTTAAGTGAATCATTTGTGAATATATTACTTGTGTTATTATGTGATCTTAACATGAATTTTTTAAGTTAATCATAATCTGCATAATAAATAATAAATAATCTGCATAAGTTAATCTGCATAAATCTTCGGTTGTCGAAAATTTACTGCTGTCAAAAAAGATTTAATTTCACACAAATTGGCAAAACTGTCTCACCATGCATTCGTTTTTAAGAAATTGGTTTAAACATTTTTTTAATTTGAACTTTGACCCTTTATAACTTTTGTAGTTGTACTTTCCGCAAAAAAATATACCGTTATGTTCAGCTCAATCATGTCTATCGATTCTAATATATTTTTTTATCTGAGAATCGGGGCTATTCTGCATTTGTTCCGAACTTTGTTACCGATTCACTCACACCCTTTGTAAAAAACTTCCGGTAAAATCCCATGCTTGTGGCAGCACTGAAAGTGTTTATGCATTTGACACTTTATCATGGTTACCAATTGCATAAAAAAAATGTGCCAAAGGCTCCGTTTATACACTTTTTATTAATGTACACCGTTACGGTGTTTACATTTCGTCTGATTTAAAAATAGTTTTATTGTTGAAGATAATTTTATTATGCTGCAGACTTTTAATATATTACAGTTCAAAATGAATGGAAAGAACCATTCTATGGAAGAAAATATCACCGATTAAAAAAGACAAGTTTTGGTACGAAAGTAGCGGAAGTGGCAACCATGCTTTCAATGGCCTGGCGTCATTTCATTATTTGCATTTTGTGCTTCGTTTGTGCTTTTTTTGAAAAACTATTGACGCAAATTAAATTAAATTTTGTTATGCTGCATTACACACATCGCCGAGAGAATTTACGAAAAAAAAGAATAAATTAAATTGATATTAACTAAATAAATAAAACAGAAAGGTAAAATGTGCAGTGGTGTAAGTGATAGGCACATAAAAAGGCTAACGAAAAAACAGAGGGAGGAAAATGTGGTTTTCCTTCATTTAAATGGGTTAGAAAGTGCCACCGACTGTAATGAAGGAGGTACTAGTGTAGGGCTGCCAAACGTCCCGGTTTTCCCGGACATGTCCCGGTTTTAGACTATTTGTCCCGGTGTCCCGGTCCAACCTTAAAATGTCCCGGGTTTCGTTTAAGTGTCCCGGTTTTCCTTTTGATTTTACAAAAAAATCACTACACTAAGAGGTGTTGTAAGATTCGGAAAATTTTATGAATTCACTGAGGGAAATAACGCACAGTAAAAATGAATATTTTTTATTTTTAATATTTTTATTGAGCTTTGTACCACTATTGTTTATTACGAAAAATTGAAAAAGCAACAAAGTCTAAGCGGTAGAAGTTATAGCACTATTTCGGAGATCACCACATCTCATCATCAGACTTCTTTTTTCTAGACTGCTGAAGTCTAGTCATTACAGGCAGCATGGAATTTAAATATTTTTTTAACTTAATTATGAAAAAGCAAAGTGCAAAGCGCTTCATTTTAATATGGGCGTATTTGAATTGAATATTTCTATACTAAATTTGTTATACTTAAATGAATTACCGAGTTGGGTTGGTGCTCTTTCATATGCGCATTTTTTTTAATTTGGCACGCTTTCTTAATTGTAAACAGCGTCCGGATTTTGCTCCGATCGGGTAGATTTAATCCGATTTCTTTTTTAAATTTAAAATCTGCTCCCTACTCCACTTGGCCCGAAATATGCTCAGATTTTTTTTCTTTTTTCCATTCATATTAGGAATATATTACAAAACAATTAACTTTATAAATTTTTGTCCAATCACTTTTGTGGCACCAAGATTTTGTATAGAAAGGTGTGACAGAAGTTATCTCTTTTACTCTTTAACCCTTTTTTTCGGAATCACTTTTTTATTTTTCAAAGCAAGGGATTGATTAAGGACCAGAAAAATGTTTTGTGTATGTGTGTATGGTTAGCAATTTGGCAGAGTATAAGCTGACATTAGCTATTTTACCACACAGTAGTGCTGCTGCCAAAAGAAAATTTTCGGAGATGAATCTCATTAAAAATAAATACAGAAACAGGCTTAATGTCGAATTAGTTGAAAGCTTAATGTTCGCAAGAACTCTTATTAATAAAAGGTCAGAAATTTATACGCCGTCCGATAATTTACATTTTTTTTTGATGTTTATACATCTTTGGTTTCAGTAGGGGTAAAATTTTCGAAGCTGTAACGCATATCCCAGCACAAAATTTCGAAGGGCTTGGCATGTGTATTTCAGCATAAAATTTTCATTTTCATTAGAAGCACCCTGTGTTTGCTTGCCAAATAGTTGCATACATTTAGGCATATGCATAGTAAGAGGAAATGCGCTTCAATTGATTATTACTTCCGATTATTTAAACTCCGCACATGCATACGGCTTTGTACCTATGTATGTACATAAATATGTATGGACTCATTTGTTGCAACTGGGCATGAATCACGTAACTTTGAAACGATAGTCGTTCAAACGATACTGACAAAACGATGTTGTCAAAACACTGATTTATGCATTTGTGTTGCGGTTACGTGTTAATAGCCGTCATCGATTCGCCACTTCGCTGCTTGCTATGTTTGAGTTCCGGTCGCTTAACGAAAAATTTTGCATGTGAAAGCAACAACAAAGTTAGCTAGCACGGATAGACGATAGCGAGTTTGGTTGTACCTCATTGTATTCGTTCGTTTCGCCACTCGCTAACTGTTGGCGAATCGATGACGGCTACAGTTACTGTTACGTGAAGCAAAACTGGAATCGAGTTGACGATATCGCACAAACGATCAAACAATTTTTGATTTTTATGAAGCAAGACAATCTCGACACGATATCGTTCAGACGAATGTCGTCATACGTGATTCATGCCCTGGTTTTGATATTCGTAGATGGTTTTAGGCATAGGTTTAGTAGTCTATTTTGGTAAATTTAGGAATATATACAAATAGAAATGCTCAAACTATAAGCTCAAAAACAATAACTGATGCGGTGTTTCCAAGATATTTTAACGCCCTTGAGTCACAAGTATATACAAGTATATTTTATCAATCATACCGATAATTTCATGTATTAAAATAATTAAAAATGAAAATCAATAAAAAAAATTAAATCAGAAAAATGAATAAAATTAAGTTAAATTAATGTTTAATTTCTAACCTAACCTACATTTGTATGTATGTAACTGAATCGCTTAATAATAGCTTTACATATAAAAAGATTATCCTAATTTTCGAGCTTAACTCCCTAATCTGTTATTAGAAAAAGAGATTATCCATGCAAAATTATAATTAAAAATATCCAACTTAGTTTTATCGATTATACTTGCGAAGAAGAAGAGGAATGTCAAATATTAAAGTAAACAAAAATTGACGCTAGTAAGGAAAATAGGTTTGTAAAGGTATTTTTAATAAAATATTCAGTTATAAATATATTTAAATGGCCTAATATGTGCTGCAAAAAAAGTGACCACGGTGGCACAGAGAAGAAGTTTAACTTTTCCTCGAGTTGTGTGAATAACAAGCACAACCAATTTGATAGCTACCCAGCTTTGATTGAGATTATATTTGTATGTAAACGTACTTTTAAGCTTTGCCGTTCGCATATGTATACACATCAAATTTCACTAGTACCTAGTACTCACGCCTTTTTTTTAAACATTATAAATCAGTTTATGGAAAAACTACTAGCAAAGTAGGGGAAAAATGGGAGAGTAAAAACGGTAATCTCCTTGTCAGAGATAGTAAAACTTAACCCAATTAATTTCTACTGACGTTTGCTTATAATTTGCTGTATTTGCTTATAATTTAGCATATCGCCAAATGACAAAATCTGCCAAGTAAACAGAAAATGGCGTCCACGGTGTTTTTGACAGTTTTACCAGAGAAGCGTTCCCGTACTTTTTCGCTTCTCTCTCTTTCTCTAAGAGCTATTTTCCTTTTTGACGGTTTAACAGGTTTTATTCAGAACAGTTTTGGAACGAAACTAATTTTTTCTTATACTATTTAGAATGTTAATCTGCTCCGAAAATTTCATTTTTACTCCAATTTTTCGAGTCGAGTTTCAGTAGTCCGAACGCTGATTCTAAACTTCTTTCTCTCAGTGCACCGATTTCATTTTTGAAATATATAGTTACATCTCCAGATAGTTGAACTGTGCACAAGCAATAGTTGATGATTAATATATGTAAGTACCTAAATACGTTTAAAATGTCGTGCACAGAGTTTTACAATTATTCTAAGGAAAACACAGAAGTTTTGAAGCAATTTCACAGCAACGAAAAATATGATTCGATATTTTAATGTTATCTTCTAATTTTTTTTGTAATTCTTTTATTTCATGAAACCTAGAGTACTTAACAGTGCCGTACAAAATTATTTGCTCGGAGGCTCTGTCATCAGATCACAACTTCCAATCAGATCCTTTAGAAAAATTTTGAAAATGTAGCTTTTGAGCCAGTTATTAAAGTGCAAGTTTGAAGTTGCCAGAAAATTTCGTTGATTTTTAGAATTTTTTATTCATTTTTTTGCTGACATTGTCTTCCATATAAACAGAATTGTCGAACATACTTTGTATGGAAGAAACTCTCAGTAAAACCAATACCAAAAATAAACAAAAATTAAATGGGCTGCAAAACTTCGTTTTTAAAATTTTTATGAGCCTCATTAGAAAAATGCAAATTTGTATGCAAATTTATTGAATTTTCCCGAGCTTAGCACTAAGTTTAGAAATTTTATATTTATGTGTTTTGATGTATTTAGTATAAACTGTATTTCTATAAAGGATAAAAAAGGTGCGTGCATTTTGAAAAATTCTCTGTGCTTTAGTTGTGATAAGTTGTTTTGTTTTTTTGGCTTACGTTGTAATGATCTCATGATCTCATGATTTTATGTTTTTGTTCTTGTCTGTCAAAATAAAATTTAACTACATCCTTTCGCGCGTAAGTTTTTCGAAGCGAAAGGGAAGGGAGCGAGAGGCCCTTCCCCCCCTTTCGCCCCTAAAGTGTCCCGGTTTGGCAACAGAGATATCTGGAAGCCCTATACTAGTGCCAATATTTCGCTGGAGTTCGGAAATTCTGAGCAGATTAATCCGCAGACAGTAGATACTCCTTCGATAAATGCCAAAACATTTATACAAAAGCTAAGAGACTGGTATCTAAGAAATAACTTATCGCGCCAATCCTTAGAGGAACTTTTAGCGCTCTTGAGGGGCGAGAATTTAGATGTTCCTTCCAGTGCCTCAACCCTTGCTGGGAAATGGCAAAATAAAGAATTAGTGCAAATAGATCCCGGCTTTTATTGCCACTTTGGTGTTGAACGTCAAATAATTAAAGCAACAAGCGAATTGTTAAGCTTGGAAGAAATTATTGTTAATATCAATATCGACGGGCTTCCCCTTTTTAAGAGCTCAAAAACTTAGCTGTGGCCCATATTGATGAAAATTGTGAACGCAGAAAAGGTAAAAGTATTTTGTGTTTGCGTATACTTAGGAAATAAAAAACCTGGTGACGTTAATAAGTTTCTTTTAAATTTGATAAACGAGCTAAATCATTTATTGGAGCTCTAATTTGCGATGCGGCTGCAAAATCGTTTGTACGTGGCATTGCAGGCCATACATCCAGCAATGGGTGTTCTAAATGTAACCAGGTAGCGAAAAAAATGAACAATACATTAACTTATGCTATTCATTGTGGATATTTACTCTCAGATGAGGATTTTAAATCTAGAAAATTCTTGCAACATCACCAAAAGATTTTTTACAACAACAGAACTGCTTTCGAGAATATCAACTTAAATATGATAAATCAAGTGCCACTGGATCCCATGCACCTTGGAGTAGTTAGAAAATTTTACGATAAAACCAATTTCAAAGTAAGTAAAGAAGGCAAAGAGGAAATATCTGACCACTTAGTTAGCATTAGATTAAATATACCGAAGGAATTTGTGCGTAAACCTAGAAGTTGTTACGAACTACCTATATGGAAGGCCACCGAGTTTCGTCAATTTGTATTGTATTCGGGTATAGTTGTGCTGAAAAACAAAGTTCACCCAGACGTTTACTACGAATTTCTTCTCTTGCATTGTGCTTACCGGTTGCTTTCATGTCCCAAAACATGCAAAAATTATATAGCTCAAAATATGCTGCAATTGCTTGCTGAAAACTTCGCAATCATTTTCGCATAGTGTTCACGGACTTTTGCACTTGGTCGATTCTGTAAATGCATTTGGTGATGCTTCAAAGTTTTCTAGTTATCCCTTGGAGAACTATCTGCAAACCCTGAAAAATTATGTCAAGAAACCTTCAAAAATACTGCAGCAAATTACTAAAAGAATTGAAAACGAAGATGTTGTTGTTGAAAAGAACGATTTTAAAGTAATATATAAAAACAACGAAATAATTGGCTGTTTTTTAAGTGATTACTTTTTAGGTACCAAATCTTCTGAAAACTTTTGCTGTGTTTTACCAAATACTCCTATAAAACTTATTGGCTTTAAAAAAAATACAACTCTGTGGTTCTAGTTGGGAAAAAATTCCTTACGAGGNAGTTTTACCAAATACTCCTATAAAACTTATTGGCTTTAAAAAAAAATACAACTCTGTGGTTCTAGTTGGGAAAAAATTCCTTACGAGGTTTTTTAAAGAGCCAACTGATTCATTAACATCGTTAGGCATATGTACTGTTCATTCTGATAACTTGGGTGTAGAGGAGCAGTTTACTTTAGATAAGATTAAATACAAGTTTGTTGGTATCCCGGAAGATAATCACTTTATATTAATACCACTGCTTCATTGCCTAGTTTGAATATTAATTTTACGAAAATCATTACACCTTAAAGTTATTGATTAAATATTTGCAAGCATATAAAAAACAAGATATAAAATGTATAAGAAGAAGATAAAAATAATTGAAGGAAAAAATGTGCCTTCGAAAATTAAACGGCTTGATTTGTCTGAGTCTAATAAAGCAACTGAGAAAAATGAGCCTTCGAAATTTAGACGGCTAAATCTTCCTATGGAAATAAGAACAACGGAAACGGTAAGCAGTTGCTCAAAATGTACGGAGCTTCTAAAAATACTGAAGAAAGAGCTCAGCGACGTTAAAGGTAAATATTTGTATACATATGTAAATACAGTGACTCAAACAAAGCTACCTATGAATATGTGTGGAACTATTTTAAATGTTGTAAAATTTCTGTAACTGTAATTACGTGGTTTGTGTTATACTTGAACTAGACTTTTAAGAAGTTGCTGTAGAAGGTTTAACGTGAGCATTGAAAAAATTATCTTGTGGTCAGTTGTTTGAGTCACAGTCACTTTATGCTATAAGTTTTGTATGTACAGCTGTAAATTTTTATTACGTATATGTTCTAACATGTCTGCATATCTATACTTTTTTTAACAGAGGACAACAAAAGGCAAAACGAAGCTGTTATGGTGATGCTAGCGAGTCAAACTGTGCTAATAAAATCACTGATCCGTCAACAAAAGGATGTAGTTTCGTTCAGTTCTTCATTTCCAGTAGAAACAGAAGATACATTGGCAGCCCTGGACTGTAATATAAATGAGGATAATAAAATGATTTATGTTAGAACTATATTCATAACTATACTTCCTTAATAAACTAAGCTTAATAAACAATCACTACCTTTCATCTATTCAATAGCTTGATGGTATGAAGTCTTTAATGAAAGGAAAGCCCAAGAAGATGCTTTTGTCCATTATGACTAAAGAGGTAATACTTCAGTATAACGTCGATGGCACTCACGGAAAAAAAAGGTTGAAAGATTTCAAAAACTTTTATCCACTTTTGAAAGGTAAGTGGCTTAAATTCATGTAACTTTTTAATTCTTTCTTTATCGATATTAGATGCTTTTTGTATTGACGAAAAGGATCCGGAGGACATAATTCGGAAGGCTATTCAGTCCGTAAAATAACAACATTTTTACAACGGGGCATGAAAAAAAATCTGCTTAAATTAAAAAAGTTGTTTAGGTTAAGTTTCTCCAAAATCTCCCATGCGATTCCCATCCATATTGTTAGTGTCGATTTTATTTTTATTTGGCGACCGTTAATTGTTTTAAATCACAAAAAACACAAATTAGCATAAGTTTCTTTAAAAGTTCCAATGTGCAATGAATTGGAGTGTAAATATTTAAAATGAACTGAATTGAAATGTACTTTAGTTGAAACAAAAAAAGAATAAAATTTTATAGTTACCACAAAATAAACATATTTTTAAATAGAGGTAAACCGACAGGTATACAAGTAATTAGAAACGAATAGGTTTTAAAATAGTTGGAAGCAGACAGGTCTGCAAATAGTTAGTAACAAACAAAATTTAAAAGAATTGGAAACAAATCGATTTTGAAATAGTTCGAAACAAATGGAATTTAAAATAGTTGGAAATATACTAATTTTATTACAGCTGCAAAAAAACTAATTTTAATATCCTATCAGCCAAATATATTTTAATGTAGTTGAAATCAAATGTGATCGGATGAATGGTAGGACATCGCCATGTTAATAAAGTTAGTTGCTTATATGAAAAATGGAAGAATTCCAACCACTTGTAGTTCGTTATTGTCGAGATTGTCTTGCTTCATAAAAATCACAAATTGTTTGATCGTTTGTGCGATATCGTCAACTTGATTCCAGTTTTGCTTCACGTAACAGTAACAGTAACACGTAACAGCAACACAAATGCACAAATCAGTGTTTTGACAACATCGTTTTGTCAGTATCGTTTGAACGACCATCGTTTCAAAGTTACGTGATTCATGCCCAGTTGCAACAAATGAGTCCATATATATTTATGTACATACATAGGTACAAAGCCGTATGTATGTGCGGAGTTTAAATAATCGGAAGTAATAATAAATTGTAGCGCATTTCCTCTTACTATGCAAATGCCTAAATGTATGCAACCAAACACAGGGCGCTTCTAATGAAAATAAAATTTTTTTGCTGGAATACACATCCTAAGCCCATCGAAATTTTGTGCTGGGATATGCGTTACAGCTTCGCAAATTTTATCCCTACCGAAACCAAATAGGTATACACATAAAAAAAAATAGGTGGATTTACTCGAGCGCCTCAGATTAAGAAATAGTGGGTTAATTATATGCTGAAAAGTGTGCATTTCAATAATCTGACGATTTGAGCGTGACGCAAAGGATTGGGAGGGTCGCAAACTTGCAAAAAAA
>NW_016158176.1:112578-145364 GCF_001687245.7 Rhagoletis zephyria
CGTTACCTGGACATTCTCGAACGTGGTTAATTTTTGTTTATTACAAAGCATACAGCTGAGGGGTAACGGGAAGTATATAATCTGACGATTTCCACAAGCCGGTGTGACGAAACCCGTTAACAAAGATTGTCGTGTGCACTTGCTGTTTTTCAAAACTACTACATATTTTTCTACGAAATTTGTTATTTTTTGATTTGCTTGCTGTTTTCCGCAGGGTTCGTATTTGCACACACATGTGCAGCACATCCTAACATTTTAAGCTCACACACGTGTGCTGTGCATATAAAAAATTAAAAATTTGCTCACATCACATGTGTGTGCCGTTTGGTAAAAAGCACGGGCACATGTGTGTACTTTCTTTTTATTAATGTAAAGCACACGCACATGTGTGTGCTATGCGTAGAGAAACACTTCGAATTCTAACTCAAATCTTAAAATAATTTTTTAATATGTTTTCTGTCACATAAAAAACAAACAACATCTCACTTTTTATTGAATTGTCTTTCAAAAAATAACGTTTAATAAACAAATTCTTTTAAGAATATATTATGTGCATGTGCATGGGCTGAAATTTGTACAAAAATCGGCTCACACACATGTGCATGTGCTTAATAACAAACAGCACACACTTTTCTGTGAGTAGAGTTTGTTTTCCACTTATGCACACACATGTGTATGAGCAGTGAGTGCAAGTTGAATGTGTTTCTGGCATGTGTGTGAGCAGAGCATGTGTGTGCAAATACGAACCCTGGTTTTCCGTTCATATTGTTTGTCACAATCATATGACTGTAAGTATACTCATATACCCAGCGGACCAAATGCTCGCAAATGATACCAGTTTAATTTATAAAGTTTATATTAAGAAAAATTAGTAGCACATGATGTAACTTTTAGTTCAACAAATATCAGTTAAAAATTATTTCTTTAACTTATGTATGTGAATTTTACTAATTTCACAACTAAAATCACTAGACATAAGAATTTGTTTGTAAGAAAAACACGAATTTTTCAGATAATTTCGAATTCGGCAACCTTAAGTTTACTTATACATACGGTGACCATCCGTTCTGTTTTTTGCAGGACCGTACTGTTATTCAAAGGGCTGTCCTGCGTCGTTTTTCGAACAGAAAACAGAAAAATGTACTGATTTTTTCCAGGTGTTTATCCCGAATTTTATTCGATATTTTAAAATAAAAAGCGGGAGTCCTTTACTTATCAACATATAAGCAATGTCGATAACTGATTGATAACTACACGAGGATGAGGCTGATTTATGTATATTACCCGGGTACCCGGGCAAATCGGGTAATACCCGACTACCCGGGTAATAAAAGCCCCGGGTAATACCCGGGTAATCGGGTACCCGGGCATTACCCGAATTACCCGGGCACCCGGGTAATACCCGGGTAACCGGGTACCCGGGTATCATCAGCCCTAGTTTAAAGGTTTGGTTCTTATGAGAGCAACGTCATTTTGGCTTCTACCTGTATTTATGTGCCTTGATTCAAAATCAAGTTTTTGTGTTTCCATTTGTTTTGTGCGAATGTCTGCTTCATGATATTAACGCATACGGATTAATTAGAGACTTCAAAATGTTTAGTTCGTATGCACTATTTATCTCTGCGTACGATGAGACCTCATGGGAAATAACTAATTACCGCATTGGCCTCTTTTTTTGGCGGGCAGTCATGCATACAATTTTGATATTTTTTAATAATTTTTAATATTTTGCAGAATATAAATTTTTTGAATGTTGAGATGTAAAATGAAAGCTTTGGGTCTTTCTAGTTTTCAAACGAGTTAAATGATTTAACTGGTTCAATTTTCCAACAACAATTGCATGCGATTTAATTTGTGTATGAACATGTTTTGTTCATTTAACTGGTTCAAGCCCATTTAACATGTTTAGCTCGTCAATTTGAACGTAGTATAAGAAAGCAAGGTTTTCCAAGCTAATTTTGGTTCGCTTAACACGTCAACAATTCGCAATTATCTTTTCAAAGAAGCGTTTTCGAGATTTTTTTGCAAAACGATTTTTTTTTTTGTATTTTTCACAGCTATTTGTCAATATTAATCAACGTAATGGCCCAACAGTTCGAAAGATATCGATGTGCCTCTTAGAAAAATATTTAGCCTGTGCCGATTTCAACGAAACGTGTTACAAATGACCAACGTCGAAAAAGTGAAATTTTCGATAATTTGTGAAAATTCCACACTTTAAGTGGATTCTATTTTACATTATTTTTAAAATTCGATATAAAAGTGAAATCATTACAGTAAATTTTGAGCCTAAGATAATGAAAAGAGGATGAGAAATGTAGACGTTATGGCACATTCTGCACAAATTAAATATGTATTTTTGTAAAGGGAACATCAATACTTTTCGATATTGACGAATAACGTTTTTGTGAATATCTCGAAAACGCTTCTTTGAAGAAATAGGTATTGTTTTCGTGTTCAACGACCCAAAGTTTGCCTAGAAAATACCATTNGATGAAAAGTTTTAAGACTTTCGTGTAGCCTATTGTCTTTAGGCTATTTCCGTCCAATGCGACTATTCAAGTTATGCTGTTTGTACTGGTTTCTTCCTTTAATACCTTCTCCGTATCGTGAATCCCAATCGCACAATCGAGGAAAAAGAGGAAGAAGGGGAAGACAAAGATGAAATTCCAGAATATCTGTTGGACGAAATTATCGACCTTTCTGATGATGATGACGATGACCAAGATATTAGAGAGAGCAGTGATGTTNTGAATATCTCGAAAACGCTTCTTTGAAGAAATAGGTATTGTTTTCGTGTTCAACGACCCAAAGTTTGCCTAGAAAATACCATTTTATAGAGCTTCATTTCTCGAGTAAACTAGTGTAACACTGTGAAACAAAATCAGTTCAGCAAAAGTTAGGTCGATTCTGAGAGTGAGGGGTGAAAATAGAGGCTAAATTAGAAGACCCGTATCGCGGCGTTTGTTTATGTTAGTTCGAATATTTTTTTAATCGACTTTCGAACTTTCCAGTCAAATGCCGATTTTCAGCATATTGTTTATATGGTTTTTTGGCTATAACTCGTCGACTAATTGACATTTTTTCAATCTGTTAAAGCCAAATTATTGCTAGAGACCTGTGCAACAATTAAAATTAAAAAAAAATTGATTTAGAAAATTTTTATAGAGTTTATGAAGCAAAATGTTGGAATTTTTTTTTTTCAAAACCAAGTCTTTTTTGCTTTCTGTTTGATCTTTAATATGCTTCTCAGTTTCTTCAATAAATTGCATTTGAAAAGAAAAAAAAAGGCGTGAGTACTAGGTACTCATGAAATTTGATGTGTATACATATGCGAACGGCAAAGCTTAAAAGTACGTTTACATATAAATATAATCTCAATCAAAGCTGGGTAGCTGTCAAATTGGTTGTGCTTGTTATTCACACAACTCGAGGAAAAGTTAAACTTCTCTGTGCCACCGTGATCACATTTTTTGCAGCACATATTAGGCCATTTAAATATATTTATAACTGAATATTTTATTAAAAATACCTTTACAAACCTATTTTCCTTACTAGCGTCAATTTTTGTTTACTTTAATATTTGACATTCCTCCTCTTCTTCGCAAGTATAATCGATAAAACTAAGTTGGACACCAAAAAGTTATCGGTTTAATCTGAGATATTTTTAATTATAATTTTGCATGGCTAATCTCTTTTTCTAATAACAGATTAGGGAGTCAAGCTCGAAAATTAGGATAATATTTTTATATATAAAGGCGATTCAGTTACACACATACAAATGTAGGTTAGGTTAGAAATTAAACATTAATTTCACTTAATTTTATTCATTTTTCTGATTTAATTTTTTTATTCATTTTCATTTTTAATTATTTTAATACATGAAATTATCGGTATGATTGATAAAATATACTTGTATATACTTGTGACTCAAGGGCGTTAAAATATCTTGGAAACACCGCATCAGCTGTTGCAGCCAGAGGCAACGGCGAGTTTCCGTACGAGGATGGCGGCGGCGATAATTTCCAAATAAAATGAAAGTCCACGGATATATTAAGAACAGCTTTAATTCCATAAGTTTATTTTAGTTAGAAGGCAGCACAGCGATACATCCAAAAGAAGTGCTTTAACAAGGCGAGATGTTTTAATACAACATTTTAATTAAAAAAAAGTAACTGTTTAGTTTGTTTTATCAAGCGCGTAAGATGTTTTAATATCTAGAAAATAACAGAAATAAAATACCATGTGTAATAAAAAATATCTTACACCTTACTAATCCATGTCCTCGTACGTCTCAGACAACGAACAGTTATATTCAAGATGTTCGGCAATTTAATGACGTTTACATGCCTGAGGAACGGTTGCAAAATTTGTATTCAAAAAAGACTTCTAGAACTATGGATGGTTTGCAGATTTCAAAACATAAGTGTTAGGCAGCAACATTCTCCCCCTGTGATTCGATTCGGGATCGTGAGAATCACCAACAACGTCAAGCTCTGCAATCTTAGATGTTGGTCTACGTAAAATTCCAGCAGCTGTCTTGACCAAAACTGTGCGACTTGTCCATCCTTTGCTGGTTGTGCTTCTAATATGATGCCTCGGTTCTACTGACCACGGGTTTCGTTGCCGTCGCAGATGATTACCACATCTCCGACTTTTATTGGTTTAAATCTCGTAACTATACCATTTCGTTCGGCGAGTGAGAGTTGGGAGGTACTCAAGTACCGATCTCTTCCAAAATGTTTGCTTTAATTGTTGTAGTATATGCCACTGCTTTCTAAGGCATGTTTTCTCCTCGACCGAGGGAGTCTGTACAAAATTTGGACGGCTTAAAAGAAAGTGGTTGGGCGTCAACGGTTCAGCATCAGCGCTCTGGATCGAGAAATTACTAAGTTCTCCGCCTCAATAAGTAGGCTTTGCAATGTTTCAATCTGTCTCTTTCTTTAAGTGTAAAAAACAAAACACTCTTTACCGCTGGGGCCATCCTTTCCCATATGCCCCCGCCCGATGGGTTACCTGGGGCGTTAAAAACCCATTCGATGCCTCGTCGATTACATTCCGTTTCTAAACCTTGCTCAATTTGTATCCATTCTATTTTACTGGCTCCGATGAAGTAGGTTCCTCTTTTACTTCTTAGCCGACTTCTTTGCCTTCTATTTATAAAATTACGACTTACGACGATGACGGCATCTGCGGACAAATCTCTAGCTAACTTCAAATGAATAGCTCTTGTAGTTAGGCAGGTAAATATTGCTACCCAACGCTTTTCTTGCCGGCGTCCAATTACGACCAAAACGGGCCCAGAATAGTCAAGACCAGTGTACGAATATGGTCAGACAAACGGTGTTAGTCGGTCGACTGGCGACTGTCCCATAAGAGGTGCTTTGGGAACGGCCGATAAATTTTTACATAACTGGAATTTACTTTTAATAGATCTTAGAAGTAGGCGAACGTTTGGAATCCAAAATTTGTATCGGATTGCGCAGATTTCGAGTTCAAAATTATGATGATAAAATAATTCGTGGTAGTGTTTGGCTATAAGATTCGAAATAGGGTGATCTTTAGGCAGTATTATTGGTCGTTTAGTTGATATTGGAATACAATCGGCATAATGAATGCGACCCCCTAACCGCATAATATCCTCTTCGTCCAATAGCGGACATAGTTTAAATGTGGGACTGCTTTTGTCAACCGGGTCCCCACCGCACTGCGATTTTATCTCGTCGACAAATATGCTTTTTTGTACCAAAATATGCAACTGTGCGTTAGCGTTAGTGTTAAGGAAGTTAATGTTATAACACCTTGGAATTCTGAAATGTTCGTTAACCTTTAAACCTATGTCTCAGTCTAGCCATCTCTCATAGATATCTTCCGGGGTTGGCTCATGCCAATCGACGTTTCTTTGCCACAAGCGTTGCATCAACACCTTAGCGCACAGTAGCACACCCCCAAGAAATCCAAAAGGATCAAAAATGGACCTCGTCACGCTCAGCATTTCTCCTTTAGTTAGACGTCTTGTACCGGAAAGGCGGTTCTTCGGAACTTTAGCGAATTGTAGCTTAAACAAGAAATTGTCGTCTTTTGGGGACCAGTACATTTCGAGCACTTTTTCGGTAGTACATTCACCAAAACACGTAGCTTCCAAAAATTCCTTTGAATTTGAAACTATACCACGTAGCTCGAAACCAGCACGGCTATGAATATCGATTACTGTCCTATGATATCAATACCCTCTTCAGTCGAGTCGAAGCTGTCCATATAGTCGTCGACATAGTGGCGGTCGATAATGGCGTTTCCTGTTCTGGGGCAGGTACGGCGAAATTTCTCTGCATGCAAATTTTTAATAACTTGTGCTGAACAGGGGAGCTAATCGTTCCGAAGTTCATAGCACGCATTACTTATACATCGGGCGGCTTCGATTGATCACCTTCTCTCCACAGAAATTGCTGCGAGTTTTGGTCCTTTAAACAAATAAGAATCCGATGAAACATCTCACGGATGTCCCCACAAACTCCGACTCTTCCCTGTCGGTATTTAAATGAAATTGACAGAGCGACATTTGGCTGATACTTTTCTAGCGCTTTCATCAGGGCACTGTTTAGTGACATCTCATTAATTTTTGCTGCTGCGTCAAAAACAAGACGACGCACAGTGCGTAATTTGGTGATTTAGGGGAAGGAAAATCGAAAATCGAAGTTGGTAAAAAAAAGTTCAGATACGATATGTGTGCGTATGGATGTCTGATATAACATAAAATCGGTCCCCAATTGTTAGAAGATTACCTGGAAGAATTCTGAGCTGTGCAAACATGCCTGTTTTGACGAACGAAAATCGACAGTTTTCCGGCCTTTATCAATCAGTGGTCGTATCCGTCTCATTTCATAACGAGACTGCAGTCTTGGGTATAGTTTGCATTTTACACATTGTAAACTTAAATAAAAACATTATTTTGAAATTTTAGACGTCAACCTTACATATCAATTACGCTCCTTTAGATTTAAAAAAAGGGATTTCGCTTTTTCATTTAAGCATATAAATTGTTTGACAGCGTGTGACATTTGGATCTCTTCAGGAACCTTAAACTGGACATCTGTATATCAAGGGCCAATAGTAAGAATTTGCACAAAATTGCCCAATTAAAAAAAAAGTCGATTTAAAGTCAACCTTTGGTTAAAAAAAATCGGGTTTTTGTGTATTTTTGGTGACAAAAAATTAGTCATTGGGATTTTTCTTATTTTGAGGCATGGCAGCTACAAATCTCAAATTAAATCAAATCGACCTTAAGGTGAAGAAACACTAGAAAAAGTTGCGGTTTTTCCGCCGGGATTACAAAATTTATTATATTTTAAGATGTCCACCAAAATATTTCGGAAAAATTTAAGATTTAAGCGAGCTGGGCCGATTTGAAAATGCCTTCAAAAATGAAGTTTTTTATGAATAAAAATAGTTCCTTAAAGAACTTTTTGAAAAAGGTCCCCTCAGATGACAAATTAGATTAAGCTTAAAAAATCTGCATAAAAGTATTTGAAAATCTTTTCAACGGAGTCGTAAGAATGAGATTTTTGATGCTGTTTTTTTACTTTTTTCAAAGATTGGTTTACGAAAACCTTGAATAACTGTACTGATTTAGACTAATCAGATCTCATTAGAAAGGTATTTTCACACTGTTTTTATTTCTGGCCAAAAAACGTTCGTGTCCCATCTTGTTTTTTTCGAATACCAACACATCTTAATTCATCTTTGAATGACGTCCGTTCATCCTACCTTTCTCTTCCATCCTTTGAATGAGTTTATTAGCAAAGAAAAAAAAGGTATTTACCTTTCCAACGACACCTCTTAAGTCTAAATCGGAGGGGTTTAGGTTCAGTTATTCAAGTTTTTCCTATACCAATCTTTGAAAAAAGTTAAAAAATAGCATCAGAAATCTCATTATTCCGATTACGTTCAAAATTTTTTTTTCGTTTTTTTTATTATTTTTAAGCAAATATTTTAAGCTTAAACCTTTTTTTTTTTGAGGGGATTTTTTCAAAAAAATCTTTAAAAAACTATTTTTATTCATAAAAAACTCCATTTTTGGAGGTATTTTCCAATCGGTCCAGCTCACTTAAATCTTAAAATTTTTCCGAAATATTTTGGTGGATGTCTTAAAATATAATAGATTTTATAATTCCAATGGAAAAATAGTACCGATTTTTTTTTTGTATGGGGAGTGATGCAGACTTAGAAACACAAATAATAATTTAAGTTTTCTTCTTTTTTTTTATTTTTGTATACTTAGTTCTTGTAAAACACTATAGTTAATGCAAAAGGTGAAAACTGTCAGCTAAAATGGTGTGAAGATATTAGAAATCAAATTATATAATTATATTTATATTTTTTGTGAATATATTGCTTACTATGTATCTAATACATATCGCAAGTATTATTTTAATTGTTGCACAGGTCTCTAGCAATAATTCGGCTTTAACATATTGAAAAAATACCAATTAGTCGACGAGTTATAGCCAAAAAACCATATAAACAATATGCTGAAAATCGGCATTTGACTGCAGTTCGAAGGTCGATTAAACAAAAATCGAACTAACATAAACAAACGCCGCGATACGGGTCTCCTAATTTAGCCTCTGTTTTCACCCCTCACTCTCAGAATCGACCTAACTTTTGCTAACCTGAATTTTTTCCACAGTGTAATTAGAATATGATGTATTATAATTTTAGAAATATTCGTTAAAAAAAGATTAATACCAATGAAAAAAATGTGATTTATATTCAAAGTTTACAAATATACATATGTATTTTCGTACGTAGTATAAAAATAACAAAGAAAAAATATATATTTTTTTTAATTAATAATCCAATTCCTATACTTGTATCGTCAACTGGAATGCAAAAGCGTAACAAACAGCATCGTTGAAATGTTAAAAGTCATAACCAAGGCGTATTCAACAAGGTGGTGTTGGCCGTATATAAGTAAAAAATTACACTAACAAATTATACGCTGATGTCCATACTGTCATTGGTATGAGTTACAACAAACACATCATTTTGACGTAATGGCCTCCACGGCGAAAAACTCAGCTGTCGCCCCAACACCACCTTGTTTAATACACCTTGGTCATAACTGATAAAAAATTCAAAACTCACTTTTTGATTTATATGATGGATTTCATCGAATTACATCATTTTATGAAAAATAAACAAAATATTATACCTTTTTTATACCAACACATAAAACGCTTTGACCCGGTTCGCTGTGATTCAAAAACCAACTTTCAATACGTTCAGAAATTCAAAAGTGTATTGGCTCGAAGTGTCGAACCGGACTTGCTGTATGATGACAATTGCACGGATCAAATAATAAGTGTTTACAGTAATATATGTTTGGCTGACTGTGCATCTCAGAAACGAAATTAATTGTTTAAACCCTCAGATTAAGTAAACCCCTGCAGATAATCATCAGATTATGAAACAGGACGACCAGGGCATGAGATGAACCTTCTGTATGAAAATCTGACGCGCTCGAGTAAATCCAAATGGCGATTTTTTTTTGCACCTTCAAGAAGACGCCACGAGCTTGAGTCACATCTGAATCGTCAGATTATTGAATGGGAGGTTCATTCGGGCCTATTTAACACCCCTTGTGAATACCTGACGCGATCGAGTAAATTTTTTGTCCCCCATTTTTGACCCTTCCGTACGCCCAACCCTATCATGTAAACCGACAGATTAGCATATTTCCGTCATCAGAAACACGTTTGATTTATTCACTATCAATATCTGACGCACTCCAGTAAATCTATACAACATTTTTGCAAACCTGTAGATCCTCCACCCACCGCTGGAAGGAAAAACATCGCATGACCTTTTTTTCTTCCCATCATATAATCTTCAAAATCCAATAGGTCAAAATGACACCCGAGCAAATCCCGATTTAGCATGTTGGGCTCCCCTACTATTAAGCATTCGTTCAATGTTCTAATAATTTACAAAAGTTTTAAGTAATAAAAACGATGACTTAAGTTGATTATAGCTTTTTTAATGTTATTCCCAACATTCGGAAATCACCACATTTCTATCACTTATACCATTTTTTTTTTTTAAATTATTGTTGCTTTTCCACAATAGTTTTTCATTAAAAACGGCACCAAGCTCAATAAAAATTGTTGAACATATCATTTATATATATTAAAAAGAGTAAAGTACCAAGCACTGCGCCCAGGGGTACACTTAGCATTATTGACCGAGGACTCGAGACGACTTCAGAGGCATTGGGCCACTGCCATCTATTGTTTAAGTAACTCTTATACCACTGATTTTCAACACCTGCAATTCCATAACGCTCCATTTTTTCTTAAAATAGTTTTTCAATGAAAACGGCCTCAAACTCAATAAAATTTTTTTAATATAATTGTGATAAGGCCATAAAATAACAAAAACTATAAATGATATGGATAATATACTACAGGGAGTAAAGATTTACCAATAACACGTTATTGTATACGACCGGGGATTCATGTCAGGAATGTATTACTCGGTTAAATGAAAACTTGAAAAACGTCAATATATATACTTAAATATGAACAAGCTAAAACTTAGTGTTAGTAACACAAAAGCAATTGCAATCAACGGAGGGCATGATGATCTCATTGTTAATGATGAAATAATAAATAAAGTCGATGAAATTAAGTATTTAGGTACTGTCATCAATAACTATTAAATTTCGATAAACATTTAGATAACATCTGTAGTAAAATTTCAAAAACAAGTGGATTTTCCAAAGAATGCGTAGGAAAGTGTCTATAAATAGTGCCGAAAAGATATTCAATGTCATCATTAAGCCACATTTCGAGTATTGTTCGACCATACTATTCTTAGGATCCAGTGAGGGGAAAACCAGAATGCAGAAATTGCAAAACAAAGTAATGCTGTTGCAGCCAGAGGCAACGGCGAGTTTCCGTACGAGGATGGCGGCGGCGATAATTTCCAAATAAAATGAAAGTCCACGGATATATTAAGAACAGCTTTAATTCCATAAGTTTATTTTAGTTAGAAGGCAGCACAGCGATACATCCAAAAGAAGTGCTTTAACAAGGCGAGATGTTTTAATACAACATTTTAATTAAAAAAAAGTAACTGTTTAGTTTGTTTTATCAAGCGCGTAAGATGTTTTAATATCTAGAAAATAACAGAAATAAAATACCATGTGTAATAAAAAATATCTTACACCTTACTAATCCATNGTAACTGTTTAGTTTGTTTTATCAAGCGCGTAAGATGTTTTAATATCTAGAAAATAACATAAATAAAATACCATGTGTAATAAAAAATATCTTACACCTTACTAATCCATGTCCTCGTACGTCTCAGACAACGAACAGTTATATTCAAGATGTTCGGCAATTTAATGACGTTTACATGCCTGAGGAACGGTTGCAAAATTTGTATTCAAAAAAGACTTCTAGAACTATGGATGGTTTGCAGATTTCAAAACATAAGTGTTAGGCAGCAACATTCTCCCCCTGTGATTCGATTCGGGATCGTGAGAATCACCAACAACGTCAAGCTCTGCAATCTTAGATGTTGGTCTACGTAAAATTCCAGCAGCTGTCTTGACCAAAACTATGCGGACTTGTCCATCCTTTGCTGGTTGTGCTTCTAATATGATGCCTCGGTTCTACTGACCACGGGTTTCGTTGCCGTCGCAGATGATTACCACATCTCCGACTTTTATTGGTTTAAATCTCGTAACTATACCATTTCGTTCGGCGAGTGAGAGTTGGGAGGTACTCAAGTACCGATCTCTTCCAAAATGTTTGCTTTAATTGTTGTAGTATATGCCACTGCTTTCTAAGGCATGTTTTCTCCTCGACCGAGGGAGTCTGTACAAAATTTGGACGGCTTAAAAGAAAGTGGTTGGGCGTCAACGGTTCAGCATCAGCGCTCTGGATCGAGAAATTACTAAGTTCTCCGCCTCAATAAGTAGGCTTTGCAATGTTTCAATCTGTCTCTTTCTTTAAGTGTAAAAAACAAAACACTCTTTACCGCTGGGGCCATCCTTTCCCATATGCCCCCGCCCGATGGGTTACCTGGGGCGTTAAAAACCCATTCGATGCCTCGTCGATTACATTCCGTTTCTAAACCTTGCTCAATTTGTATCCATTCTATTTTACTGGCTCCGATGAAGTAGGTTCCTCTTTTACTTCTTAGCCGACTTCTTTGCCTTCTATTTATAAAATTACGACTTACGACGATGACGGCATCTGCGGACAAATCTCTAGCTAACTTCAAATGAATAGCTCTTGTAGTTAGGCAGGTAAATATTGCTACCCAACGCTTTTCTTGCCGGCGTCCAATTACGACCAAAACGGGCCCAGAATAGTCAAGACCAGTGTACGAATATGGTCAGACAAACGGTGTTAGTCGGTCGACTGGCGACTGTCCCATAAGAGGTGCTTTGGGAACGGCCGATAAATTTTTACATAACTGGAATTTACTTTTAATAGATCTTAGAAGTAGGCGAACGTTTGGAATCCAAAATTTGTATCGGATTGCGCAGATTTCGAGTTCAAAATTATGATGATAAAATAATTCGTGGTAGTGTTTGGCTATAAGATTCGAAATAGGGTGATCTTTAGGCAGTATTATTGGTCGTTTAGTTGATATTGGAATACAATCGGCATAATGAATGCGACCCCCTAACCGCATAATATCCTCTTCGTCCAATAGCGGACATAGTTTAAATGTGGGACTGCTTTTGTCAACCGGGTCCCCACCGCACTGCGATTTTATCTCGTCGACAAATATGCTTTTTTGTACCAAAATATGCAACTGTGCGTTAGCGTTAGTGTTAAGGAAGTTAATGTTATAACACCTTGGAATTCTGAAATGTTCGTTAACCTTTAAACCTATGTCTCAGTCTAGCCATCTCTCATAGATATCTTCCGGGGTTGGCTCATGCCAATCGACGTTTCTTTGCCACAAGCGTTGCATCAACACCTTAGCGCACAGTAGCACACCCCCAAGAAATCCAAAAGGATCAAAAATGGACCTCGTCACGCTCAGCATTTCTCCTTTAGTTAGACGTCTTGTACCGGAAAGGCGGTTCTTCGGAACTTTAGCGAATTGTAGCTTAAACAAGAAATTGTCGTCTTTTGGGGACCAGTACATTTCGAGCACTTTTTCGGTAGTACATTCACCAAAACACGTAGCTTCCAAAAATTCCTTTGAATTTGAAACTATACCACGTAGCTCGAAACCAGCACGGCTATGAATATCGATTACTGTCCTATGATATCAATACCCTCTTCAGTCGAGTCGAAGCTGTCCATATAGTCGTCGACATAGTGGCGGTCGATAATGGCGTTTCCTGTTCTGGGGCAGGTACGGCGAAATTTCTCTGCATGCAAATTTTTAATAACTTGTGCTGAACAGAGGAGCTAATCGTTCCGAAGTTCATAGCACGCATTACTTATACATCGGGCGGCTTCGATTGATCACCTTCTCTCCACAGAAATTGCTGCGAGTTTTGGTCCTTTAAACAAATAAGAATCCGATGAAACATCTCACGGATGTCCCCACAAACTCCGACTCTTCCCTGTCGGTATTTAAATGAAATTGACAGAGCGACATTTGGCTGATACTTTTCTAGCGCTTTCATCAGGGCACTGTTTAGTGACATCTCATTAATTTTTGCTGCTGCGTCAAAAACAAGACGACGCACAGTGCGTAATTTGGTGATTTAGGGGAAGGAAAATCGAAAATCGAAGTTGGTAAAAAAAAGTTCAGATACGATATGTGTGCGTATGGATGTCTGATATAACATAAAATCGGTCCCCAATTGTTAGAAGATTACCTGGAAGAATTCTGAGCTGTGCAAACATGCCTGTTTTGACGAACGAAAATCGACAGTTTTCCGGCCTTTATCAATCAGTGGTCGTATCCGTCTCATTTCATAACGAGACTGCAGTCTTGGGTATAGTTTGCATTTTACACATTGTAAACTTAAATAAAAACATTATTTTGAAATTTTAGACGTCAACCTTACATATCAATTACGCTCCTTTAGATTTAAAAAAAGGGATTTCGCTTTTTCATTTAAGCATATAAATTGTTTGACAGCGTGTGACATTTGGATCTCTTCAGGAACCTTAAACTGGACATCTGTATATCAAGGGCCAATAGTAAGAATTTGCACAAAATTGCCCAATTAAAAAAAAAGTCGATTTAAAGTCAACCTTTGGTTAAAAAAAATCGGGTTTTTGTGTATTTTTGGTGACAAAAAATTAGTCATTGGGATTTTTCTTATTTTGAGGCATGGCAGCTACAAATCTCAAATTAAATCAAATCGACCTTAAGGTGAAGAAACACTAGAAAAAGTTGCGGTTTTTCCGCCGGGATTACAAAATTTATTATATTTTAAGATGTCCACCAAAATATTTCGGAAAAATTTAAGATTTAAGCGAGCTGGGCCGATTTGAAAATGCCTTCAAAAATGAAGTTTTTTATGAATAAAAATAGTTCCTTAAAGAACTTTTTGAAAAAGGTCCCCTCAGATGACAAATTAGATTAAGCTTAAAAAATCTGCATAAAAGTATTTGAAAATCTTTTCAACGGAGTCGTAAGAATGAGATTTTTGATGCTGTTTTTTTACTTTTTTCAAAGATTGGTTTACGAAAACCTTGAATAACTGTACTGATTTAGACTAATCAGATCTCATTAGAAAGGTATTTTCACACTGTTTTTATTTCTGGCCAAAAAACGTTCGTGTCCCATCTTGTTTTTTTCGAATACCAACACATCTTAATTCATCTTTGAATGACGTCCGTTCATCCTACCTTTCTCTTCCATCCTTTGAATGAGTTTATTAGCAAAGAAATAAAAGGTATTTACCTTTCCAACGACACCTCTTAAGTCTAAATCGGAGGGGTTTAGGTTCAGTTATTCAAGTTTTTCCTATACCAATCTTTGAAAAAAGTTAAAAAATAGCATCAGAAATCTCATTATTCCGATTCCGTTCAAAATTTTTTTTTCGTTTTTTTTATTATTTTTAAGCAAATATTTTAAGCTTAAACCTTTTTTTTTTTGAGGGGATTTTTTCAAAAAAATCTTTAAAAAACTATTTTTATTCATAAAAAACTCCATTTTTGGAGGTATTTTCCAATCGGTCCAGCTCACTTAAATCTTAAAATTTTTCCGAAATATTTTGGTGGATGTCTTAAAATATAATAGATTTTATAATTCCAATGGAAAAATAGTACCGATTTTTTTTTTGTATGGGGAGTGATGCAGACTTAGAAACACAAATAATAATTTAAGTTTTCTTCTTTTTTTTTATTTTTGTATACTTAGTTCTTGTAAAACACTATAGTTAATGCAAAAGGTGAAAACTGTCAGCTAAAATGGTGTGAAGATATTAGAAATCAAATTATATAATTATATTTATATTTTTTGTGAATATATTGCTTACTATGTATCTAATACATATCGCAAGTATTAAAAAAGGCGTGAGTACTAGGTACTCATGAAATTTGATGTGTATACATATGCGAACGGCAAAGCATAAAAGTACGTTTACATATAAATATAATCTCAATCAAAGCTGGGTAGCTGTCAAATTGGTTGTGCTTGTTATTCACACAACTCGAGGAAAAGTTAAACTTCTTCTCTGTGTCACCGTGGTCAATTTTTTTGCAGCACATATTAGGCCATTTAAATATATTTATAACTGAATATTTTATTAAAAATACCTTTACAAACCCATTTTCCTTACTAGCGTCAATTTTTGTTTACTTTAATATTTGACATTCCTCCTCTTCTTCGCAAGTATAATCGATAAAACTAAGTTGGACACCAAAAAGTTATCGGTTTAATCTGAGATATTTTTAATTATAATTTTGCATGGCTAATCTCTTTTTCTAATAACAGATTAGGGAGTTAAGCTCGAAAATTAGGATAATCTTTTTATATGTAAAGCTATTATTAAGCGATTCAGTTACATACATACAAATGTAGGTTAGGTTAGAAATTAAACATTAATTTCACTTAATTTTATTCATTTTTCTGATTTAATTTTTTTATTCATTTTCATTTTTAATTATTTTAATACATGAAATTATCGGTATGATTGATAAAATATACTTGTATATACTTGTGACTCAAGGGCGTTAAAATATCTTGGAAACACCGCATCAGTTATTGTTTTTGAGCTTATAGTTTGAGCATTTCTATTTGTATATATTCCTAAATTTACTAAAATAGACTACTAAACCTATGCCTAAAACCATCTACGAATATCAAAACCAGGGCATGAATCACGTATGACGACATTCGTCTGAACGATATCGTGTCGGGATTGTCTTGCTTCATAAAAATCAAAAATTGTTTGATCGTTTGTGCGATATCGTCAACTCGATTTCCTAAATGTATGCAACTATTTGGCAAGCAAACACAGGGTGCTTCTAATGAAAATAAAAATTTTATGCTGAAATACACATGCTAAGCCCTTCGAAATTTTGTGCTGGGATATGCGTTACAGCTTCGCAAATTTTACCCCTACTGAAACCAAAGATGTATACACATCAAAAAATCAGTCTATAAATGCGGGCTTTCAAAATATTTCGATCCCGGCGCAACCTAACGGGTAAATTTATTGCAAGACTTGTGGAATCACCCACATCCTTTAAAAGCGTAATTATACAGTCTATTAGAAGTACAAAAAAAAAATAAAAAGAGTCAAAATTGTCCTTCCCCTAAATCGCCGAAATTGCGCACTGTGCGACGTTTGTTGCCTTTGTTTAGTTTTAGTAGTAACGTTTGATTCGGTTGGCTATAACTTTACTGCGTATCCCTTTTTGACGAATTTTGGTTTTGTACCAGTCAGCAAATTCATCGTCGCGGGCCATTTTGGATTCAATTTGTTGCAAACGCTTTAGTGCCATACTATAGCTCTCGGGAAGATTACAGATTTTCTGCGGCATAAGAGGCCTGTTTCGTATTGCCCATCTAAGAGCCTTGTGGTATTCCGTAAAAAATTTTCAGCTCTAATGTCGTCTTCTGATCGGAAAATTGGTGATTGTTTTCCTTCAAAATTTTCTACGGCAAGAAATTCTGTCAGTTGTTTATTGATTTCGATTGCATTTGGTATTTCGATGTGTACATGGCCAATAGTGCCATCGCTAGAACATTCTTCATTTGATCCAAAAAATGTCCAACCAAGTTTTGTTGTGTGGACTGCAAAACCGTCATCAAAATTTATTGCTTGTATGGTTCTAACTAGATTGGAATGTGGCAGACCAATAAGAATTTGTGGTACGGCATTACGAACTCGTTGAAATCAAATATTTACTGTGGCAGATACAGCTTTTTTGTTGTGCGCACTCCTCTCATTTGAATAATGGTTTCCCTTCAAATGCGCCGGCGATCTCCATTGATCCATCCGATCCGATCCATTTCAGTCGAAGTAAATCAGCTTTGCCTTTAAGGCCGAGGGCATTTGCGACCTTCTCCTCTAATAATGACACTTTTTCCCCTTCGTCAATAACTTCTCCTTTTGGGCCTATCAGCTTGACAGGCAGTGTTTGCTTCTGGCTAGACGAATTCGATTTGCATGTGTTGCTTTGCTGAACAGTTTGACAGGCACTGACTCTGGCTACATGTCAGCAGTATCAGTGGTGGTCTTTACGGATTTTTCAGTTTTTGCAACAATCGATTGTGGAACTTGTTGCACGACGATATCCCACACAATCGACGTTGACGGCAGTTTTGCACACCATGGCCAGATTTCATACAGCAAAAACATAAACGATTCGATTTAACGACACTCCATCGATGAGAATAAGCGGCATCTCTAAACTTTGGACACTGTTGAAGCTGATGGCCTTGATTACATATTGCGTTCCTCTTTTCGTCGTTTGCTACTAACATCACGGGCTTTGAAGAAGCTTTATTTTTCTGGTTCGGCTGGTCATTCGAGGGAATATGTCTGGATGGAGTAACATCAGTGGCCATGGACACGTACATGGCAATTTGCTGTAGCCAGTTACAAAGTCACGTACCGTGGGATATGGCTGTTGAAGTGTAAATATATAGCGGGTCCATTCTTCTCGTTTGTGCAGGGCAACTTGCACAAAAGTTCATCGAGCAAAATATTTAATTGTTTAAATGTGGTATGGCTCCGTAATTTTCAAGAAATGCGGCTAGGTTCAAAACCATGGCACTGAAATTTAGGATATTAGCAATTCTTTCTCCAGTGACTTCTGCCCTGAGGGAAAAAAATATTAAAATCAAATAGAAACGTAATTGATGTTATTATAAACGTCAACGAAAGTACTGTATATTGGTAAATATTCAATTGAATTACGCGCATATTAAAATGACCGCGTTCGTTCTGAAAAAGCATCCGTAAAGTGAATAATCAAGACAAAAACCAAAAAAAAAAATATTTAACTTGCATGTTATGTTGCCTGCAGTCGAATTCGAACCCTGACCATTTCTGGATATCAACAAGTTGTGGCATGCGTCTTTGCGCACTTAGCTACACCCAGGCATATAAATTTGTTTTCAAATGTTGAATATCCATCAACACCACAGCACGCGATTTGTATGGATAAACATGTACTATGTATGAATGTGTGTGTTGTCACCACTCTCAGAGCGGCGTTCTGCATGCTTGGGGTGCGTATGTACACTCATATATATACTCAGATGTGAACAGTCAAATACGTGCGTAATAAATTTTGTATGAAAATATTATTTTTAAATTCGAACATTTTTAAACGATAATCAAATATAAAGTATTCATTTTTACTATGCATTATTTCCCTCGGTGTGGACGCCACAGTGAAACTCCAGCGTTTTCATTACTGCGTCGACGGTGGATGGGTGAATCAGCAACGATTCCACTAGTTGTCGGGCTTTTCCCTTCAATGATTTCTGCAGGCGTAGCAGATTTTCCAAGTTAGAATACGTGTAGGTTTCAGTTGTTTCCTTATACGCCGCGGAAAACATAGGCTACTCTTCAGGTGAACAGTCAAATCTAGTAATTTCCGGGTAGGAGGTTGACATCCTTGGCTCCACGGCGACTGGTTGTGGTTGATGCTGTGTCCTATTGGCGAGTTCCGACTGTAGAAACGGGAAGCACCGGCAGAGCTTACTGTTGATGCGATTGCTGGAGCAGCGCTCCAGGTGGCCGATGGAAAATTCATATTATGACAGTTGTCCACGAAACTAACACTTGCGAGTGCTGCGCTAGTGCGATTGATGCGACTTGTATGACGCGCGTAGGCCGCGGCAGAATTGGCGCAGGCAACGTTGGCGGAACCGTCGGCCGAGGGATTCGCGATGTTAGAAATATATGTAGCTTTTTGTTGCGGCAATATTTGTTGAATTTATCGCGTTCAGATGTGAATGACAAGGTATGCCGGCTGGGGCAATGGCGGCGTTATCGTGAGCGGAAACAATTACTGTGCGATCGAAGCTAGCAAACATGGCTTCGGTGGGTTGTTTGACGACTTATTACCTCTTGTAGATGCATCCGTTCTTTCTCAGACGATTCTAAAGATTTTTGCAGAGTAAGTATTTGCTGGCGCAGTTCTTCTATTGCATTTTCTTGTGGGGCGACTTTGTCATTTGTTTCGCCACCACAAAACCTATGCCCACTTTCGTGGTCAGACATCTCGACTTCGCGAACGTTCGACTGCACTTTATTTCTGTGTCGTAGTTTGTAGACAGTTGCTTTCACAGATGCTCAGTACTTACAAAATGGCGTTGGTGCTGAGGAAAAATTTTAATTTTGTGATATCAACAGCGGGTGCACAGGATTTATATTAAAATAATGGCTTTGTTTCTTTTCTTTTCTAGCAGATAGTTATCAGGAATAAGAAGAACGGGGAAATTGAGAGAATTACGCTCACAGAGAGCGAAATAAAGAAATAGTAAAGAAACACAAAACTAGCAGAAATTAGCAAGTAAACAGCTGATCGATGTATTTGACTATTGAAAATATTTGGCGCGAATTTTTGTTTATCCATTTTGACAGCTGCTAGTTTCTGCTAGTAAAAATTTTACCAGCAGAAATTACCAGTAGGGCCAAAAAAAGAAGAGCGTAAGCACGAGAGAGAGCTGCTAGTTTCTGCTAGTTTTTTGGGTTAAGAAACGCTTTCCAGCAGAAGTTAGTGATAATTTGTGATAATTATCTGTTAAGAAACAAAGCTTATGTTGCAGGCAGAGGCAAAGGCGAGTTTCCGTACGAGGATGGCGGCGGCGATAATTTCCATTTAAAATGAAAGTCCACGGATATATTAAGAACAGCTTTAATTCCATAAGTTTATTTTAGTTAGAAGGCAGCACTGCGATACATCAAAACGAAGTGCTTTAACAAGGCGACATGTTTTAATACAACGTTTTAATTTACAAAATTAACTGTTTACTTGGTTTTATAAAGCCTCATCTGGATCGAGGCGTTTTCCCTTGGAATTAATACTTGCATAACTGATTCCATTCGATTTGAAGTGTAGAGCGCAGATTTTGGAAGATCCAGTTAGTTTAACACCACACGCATTCATCCACTCCCTTCTTTGCATAACAAAAATATATAAACTTGATCTTCCTGGTCTTCAACCTAATTTTCTACGTTGGACTCTTCATAGCTCTATGAAAGATCACAAATGGTAATGTTTAAAAATACTTTTTCTGACGTCATTGATGTAACTTCAGGAGTCCCGCAAGGTAGCCTAGGCCCGGTTCTGTTCTTACTTTTTGTAAACGATATTTCTACAGATATACAATTTTCAAAACTTTTAATGTACGCAGATGATGTGAAACTTTATAAATCCTGCGTATCAATTAAAGAAAAGCCTTTGCTACAAACAGACTTAAACAGCATGGCTTACTGGTGTAATGTACATAAATCGTATACCCTTAAATCTGGAAAAATGTAAAGTAATGTGCTTTTCGCGAAGAGCTGTTCAGCCACCTTATTATACAATAGAACCATAACTTGGAATAAGTATACAATTATGTGGACCTTGGTATCACAATAGATCATTAACTTAATTTTAATCTTCATATTAATGTGACAGTCAACAAGGCTAAAGGTGTACTTGCAATTGTGAAACGGTGGTAAAAAGAATTTAGTGACTCTTATAACACTAAAACCCTATTTACTACATTAGTTAGATCGATTCTGGATCATATTTACTGAGAAAAGATAGAANGTGGTAAAAAGAATTTAGTGACTCTCATAACACTAAAACCCTATTTACTACATTAGTTAGATCGATTCTGGATCATATTTACTGAGAAAAGATAGAATCAATTCAAAAGCAATTCCTACTTTTTGCTTTAAGAAATTTCCGTTGGGTTTCTCAATACCACCTTATACGAGTCGCTTAAAACTTATTAGCCTTCCTACACTCGTCAGTCGCAGAGAAATGCTTGGTATAATTTTTATGGTTAAATTACTGGAAGGCTCAATTTAAAGTCCGTCTCTTCTGGCTGATGTTAGCTTTAATGTTCCCTCCCGGGTATCAAGACACTTTTGTCCCCTATTTCTGAAAGCTTGTAAAACTAATTTTGAATTGCACGACCAACTCCGTTGCTTATGCCAGGATTTTAACTCTCATTCCAGCACATTTGATATATCAGATCCGCTTTTCAGCATTAAGAAATCCATACTGTCTTCTCTCAATAAATGAATCATTAAAATAAAGACATAAAATCGGCTGATGAATTTAGTTCTGTAGCTGAACAGTTTAAGATCTTGACACTTAACAAACTCCTGCCTAACGTGACTCGTCGCAAAAAATCAAAACACTGGTTCCGTACGTCATGCGGACTGCGCCCCTCGTGCGAATGGGCGGGAATGGAGGGTAAAAACCTTTGGTATTATTATTATTAAAAAGACGACATGTTGCTTCTCTAACTGATATTCGGGTTGAACTTGTACAAATCACGACTTTAAATATTTTTTTTAATATTTCGGTCAAATGGCAAGTAACTCAAAGTCTGTAGCTCCACATTTCACAATTTTCAAATTTTTCGGTTTATTGCGTATAGGTTTTGAAGCATTTAATTTTAAGAACTTTTTAAGTATGTATTGTATTCTACAAACAACTACGAATAATTTGATACCTTAGCAAGAGGTGTGCTTTCAGAATAAACTAACTTTTAAAGATAAAATATTCTGCGATCTTACCTTAACACCTTAATTGAAGGCACATTTGGAAAATACGTCGAAACGATCTAAATCTTTCTATAACTGCTATTCCTTATAAAATTACATATACCTGCAAAATGCTTCAAAAAATTTTTCTCTAGAACAGAGGCGGGCATTTTTTGATTTTCCAAACACATGTAATTGGGCTTCAAAATGCTGCTTGCTGCGACGTCGACACATGTACATATACTATCATCGTCTTCGTGCGTCTTACGATAACACTGTGGAACAAATTCAGGTTAGCAAAAGTTAGGTCGATTCTGAAAGTGAGGGGTGAAAATAGAGGCTAAATTAGAAGACCAGTATCAAGCGAATTAATATAAGGTGATAGCAGGAGTACAAAAACAAAAATTTACATGTATTTTGTTTTTGCTTTGGCGGCATAAACTGTCAAAATCTGTAAGAGTGTGTGTAGAAATTCAAACAAAATTTTTCAATTTGATATCAGAAGCCGTGCGGCGAAACACATACACAAAATCAGCTGAGCTAGTAACACCACCTTATATAAATTCGCCTTGACCCGTATCACGCCGTTTGTTTATGTTAGTTCGAATTTTTTTTAATCGACCTTCGAACTTTGCAGTCAAATGCCGATTTTCAGCATATTGTTTATGTGGTTTTTTGGCTATAACTCGTCGACTAATTGATATTTTTTCAATCTGTTAAAGCCAAATTATTGCTAGGAACCTGTGCAACAATTAAAATTAAAAAAAATTGATTTAGAAAATTTTTGTAGTGCTTTTGAAGCAATATGTTGGAATTTGTTTTTTCATGTTTTTGAACATATTTTCCACAAAACTAAGTCTTTTTTGCTTTCTGTTTGATCTATAATGTGCTTCTCAGTTTCTTCAATAAATTTCATTTTTAAAGAAAACAATCATAATACAAAACTTGCGTTTTCCAGCTTAATATTAATTTACTTCTCATTTCTTATGTACCAATTTTTCCAGTGTTGGTTTTGAAGAAACATTGAAAAAGAAATTATAAAAATATGGAAAAAATATAATTTTGAAATGTTAGTTATGAAAAGTTTTAAGTAAAAAAATTAAATAAATTAAATTAATGATTTGGCCAGTTGCCGTGTAGCAGGCGGCTGTGGATCACTGCTCTCTCTCATATCTTGGGATCATCAAATTTCAGCGAGTATTGCATCTGGAGATTTCTTTCCTCTGTACCTGAAACGAAAATAGTTTTCAATCGTTAACATGTTTAAATTGTGCACTCTGACAAAGATATTAGAAAAATCTAGGAATTCAAAATATGCACACTCTATAGTTACCTTATTTCAAATGGAAGCGCAGTTTGGTGATAACGTTCGCCTTGCTCATCAGATTCAGTTGGCAACTGTTGAGCGAGTTGATCAAGATGCCGATGCAAGAGATGAATTTTGTACCACATATTAACCCCCATTTTATCGAAAGCTGCCAACATGTTTGCAACAGATTGCCGTTCTTTACCCAAAAGTCCTTTAATGACTGCTTTCAATGCGAGCCATGCATTTAATTCTCGGTCTGTCAGAACTTGGTCAAAATCTTGACGACTCATTAGTTTCCGTATGTCGGGACCATTAACAACCCCCTTCCTGAATTATGTCGTTACTTAGTCTTGGGAAAATGTCTTTTAAGCGGTTGAAACTGCAGGTCTTTTTGCGATACATTTCAAAAAACTTTTAGCAATGCCAAGTTTAATGTGGAGCAACGGCAACAACATTTTCATGTAGCCTATTGTATTTAGGCCATTTCCGTCCAATGCGACTATTCCAGTTATGCTGTTTGTACTGGTTTCTTCCTTTAATACCTTCTCCGTATCGTGAATCCCAATCGCACAAAAACACGGATATTTTCGACGACCAGATGCTGTTAAGCCTGTAATCAATGAAACTATTTTGAGGTCGCAGCAAATGCGCCACTGGTGTTCATTATATTTGACTACTTCCAGAATGTGTTTCAAATTATCGAAATTTTCACTAGTGTCAGTGCTATACGCAATTGGAACAGAAGGCATTCTATTCGTCTTGTGCAAAAGCACAACTTTTAAGCTGATTAGTGAACTATCGATGTAAAAGATCCTTATTCCATGAATTCAGTCTATCAATTATTATTTTCAAGAAAGTTTTTTAGAACAAACATTTCCAAGATGAAGTTTACAAATTTATACCAAATGAACAAGTATATAATAATAAAGTAGATATAACAATTCCTCTCCGTCAATTGAATAGCTACGCCATGAAGAAATTTGGCTTTCGTCGGTTTCGCTCAGATCTTCTTAGCGGAATTTCTGTTAAGCAACGCCTTTTTGCACTTGGCAGAAGAGGTGGAGATAGCTCTCTTGGATACTTGGTCCTTGACCTGAACGCGGAATTTGCAGCTGTTGACGTTGAAAAATCTTCATTCCGTGTTGTATAACCAATATCAATATTAGGTTTGCGAAAAATACTATCTGCTAACTGCGAAGCATTTAAGTAGGTTCTAGCTTGTGATTGATGAGAATTAGAATTTAAACGAATTTGATTTTGATGCCTTTTAATTATTACTCCTCATTGCGTCTTTATTAAATACATCCTTCTCCCAATGAGTTTTATGACTGCGCCGTGTATCCATTTATCCCCTTTGGAAAAATTACGAGCGTATACATTTTGATTAACTTCTAATTTTGTTTTCGAAAATTCAACTGATTTTTTTTTAATTGGTTTTAACAGTGATAATAAAACGCGATGTTGACGGCCATGTAACAACTCTGATGGCGTTTTACCGGTTTTATTCGGTGCGGATCTGTACGTAGTGAGATAAGCTAATAGAGCACTTTGCATATTTTTTCGCTCTAGCATTTGCTTCTTAAAAGCAGTCTTGAACGTGCGTACAAATCGTTCTGCTTGGCCATTCGAAGCAGGATGAAAAGGTGCTGTAGTCAAATGTTGAATGCCATAAACTTTACAAAAGTTTTCAAATTCGCTTGATACAAATTGACTTCCATTATCTGTAACTAGAACTTCTGGCAAACCTTCTATTGCAAAGATATTTTGTAAAGCTACTATAGTCGAAATACTTGTTGAATTTGTCATTTTTATAACATATGGAAACCCGGAAAATGGTCCACGCATATTAGCCACATAAAACCTTCAAAAGGACCTGCGTAGTCCACATGAATTCTTTGCCAGGGTTTTTCTGCCTCTTGCCAAGGTGTGAACTCTTTTGGAGAACTCGTGCTAAAAGAATTGCAAATTGAACATGTGGAAACTAAACTACATATATCTGCGTCAATCGCAGGCCACCAGCAATAACGTCTGGCTAATTGCTTAGTTCGAACAATTCCCCAATGCCCTTCGTGAAGCATTTTAAGAACTTTTTGCTGAAGATTTACTGGCACCACAACGCGATCAAAATCGGTTTGCAAAATCAATACTCCTTCGATTTTAGTTAAGTTGAACCGATGACGAAAATATGGAATAATGTCCTTATCTCTTAACTCTTTCTCAGGCCAACCATTCCGTACGTAGTTAAAAACTTTGGATAAAATCGGATCAGCTACTGAGAACTTAACAAGTAGATCTGCATTGACAGGAAAATTTTTAATTTGTTCCACAGAATTCACTTCAAATGCATCTTCCATATTATCAAAATCCTTATCCCCTTTGAATGGCAATCTCGATAATGCATCTGCATTACCATGCTCTTTCGTGCTTTTGTACTCAATGTCATAATTGTAACCAGATAAGATCAGTGACCATCGCTGAATTCTGTGTGCAGTAGTAAAGTTAATCCCTTTTGCTGGATTAAAAATTGACACTAAGGGCTTATGATCTGTAACTAAAATAAACTTCCGACCATATATGTAATCATGGAATTTACGAATTCCAAATATGATTGATAATGCTTCTTTTTCAATCTGACTATAGTTCTTTTGTGCATCGTTTAAAGTCTTGGAAGCGTGAGCAATTGGCCGTTCAGAGCCATCTGGATAACGATGTGAAATAACGGCACCAATGCCAAATGATGATGCATCCGTGGCTAGGATAATAGGCAAAGACTCGTCAAAATGAACTAACTTTTTCATATCAACAATTTGCTTTTTAAGTTCTTGAAAAGCGTTTTCTTGTGCAGAGTTCCATACAAATTTCTGATTCTTCTTACGCAAAAAATTAAGCGGGCCACAAAGAGTTGAATAGTCTTTAATAAAAGTGCAATAATAATTGACTTTTCCCATAAAAGATTGAAGTTCGGCTAAATTTGTAGGGCGCGGCAAATTTTTAATTGCCTCTGTGTTTTTCTCACATTGTTGAATGCACAAATTACGTGCCCAAGATACTCTACACTTTCTTGCATGAAAGTACATTTTTCAAAATTGCATCGTAATCCATAATCTTTTAATCTCTTAAACAACATGCGTAGATTATCTAAATGTTCCGCTTCGGATTTTCCTGTGCATATTATATCATCTAAATAATTAATGCAACCGGGAATGCCATTTATAATCTCCTCAATCAAACGCTGAAAAATAGCAGGAGCACTTGCCACACCGAAAGGTAAACGCTGGTACTGATAAAACCCAAGTGGAGTATTTACTACAGTTAAATCTTTTGATTCTTTAATTTGATTTAAGTCCTTTTTACGTTCATTATACGCTGGTAACTGCGACTCTCGATTATTTAAGTCCTTTTTACGTTACTGTTCGCTATACTGACGACGTTTTTGCATTGCAGAAATATCGACCTCCTTGTTGTTAATGCCCTTGATGCTCTTCATTGTAGCCTGCGTTGACTCAAAAGTTTCAGCAATCTGCATCACTCTAATAGAGTAGGATTTTCTTTGTGTAACGATGCTCCACGTACCGGTTCATCAGGTGAATACAAAATTAACAAGTCTCTTATTAACTCATCTACATACTCACTACCACACTGATCATTCTTGCAAAAAAATTACAATTTTGTGCCATACTTTGAAGCTCTGTGACCCATTGTTTATAAGTTTCACCTTCACGCTTCTGTCTTTTGTAAAAATCATGCCTTGTCTTAATAATGTGTGTCTTGGTTTTGAAATGTACTTCGAATTTTGCCACAATTTCTTCGTACGACAAAGACTGAATTGCGTGCTTGCCAACCAACTTTTGCAGTAGCCTGAATGCATCGTCCCCTATCCATGATAGTAAANAAAATTTTCTGATTTTTTCTGAGTCAAACACAAAATTACAACAATTGAATCCATTTGCTTTTGTGTGACTAGGATTGGGTCGTATTCTGAGAAGAAATGCATGGATATAGCAGCGGCGGTTGTAGTACTGATATCTGTTTGAAGATCAATACTTCGGTATGTTGGTACTGGAACGAATTCTGAGTGCGGTAATGGTAATTGGACACTTGGCACTGCTACATAAGTTTTATTCTTTGCTTTCCTTCTATTCAAAGTTTTATGGAAGTTGATACATCCATAGCAATTTTCTTGTTGATGCGGACTGTTGTCTAACCACATCATTGGTATACCAAAAGGCATAGCCTTCTTTTTTTCGGTTTTCCATTGCATAACACTTGAATAGCAATTAAAGCAAACTTTTTTAGGGGCATAGTTTACCTTGAGTGATAAATTCTTGTGAGAAATATTGTTTATAGGCTTCCAAAAAACAATCACTCGCATTGCCACATTTTTCATCGCTTGCTATGAAACGTCCACAAACATTACAAAAATGGTCCATTTTACATTTTGGTTCCGACATTTTTAATACAATATATATTATACAATGTTGTTTTTGTTATTTGTATGAAACCGATGCACTTAACTTAAATCACTCACAAAATGAAATAGGTTCCAAAAAAATTAATAGCGAATTTTATCACGACCGAGCGAAAATTTAAAAACATCAGCTTCGGCTGAGTTTCGAGTCTTAACTGAACCTTTATTTTTGAAATTAGTTCGCTTGTACGAAATAAATAAAAATCGCTACCTGTGCGGTGGTTGGAAACAAAAAAGAGGAAGACGAGGAAAAAGAGGAAGAAGGGGAAGAAATTTATTGCATTTGACTGCAAAGTTCGAAGGTCGATTTAATAAAAATTCGAACTAACATAAACAAACGCCGCGATACGGCTCTTCTAATTTAGCCTCTATTTTCACCCATCACTCTCAGAATCGACCTAACTTTTGCTAACCTGAATGTGTTCCGCAGTGTAATTGACGATTGACTGATACTTCGCTGGTATTTCGGCAAAGCAAATTAAGTCACTTGCTGTTGAGAGTGTTTGGACGAAAAGTTTTCTTAGTGGTAAATAAGCATGAAAAATTTTGGTACATTCCAAACCAATGTTGTAGATTCAAATAAATAAATTTATAAATATGTTATATGCATTTAGGCGTCACAACGGACAGCTTAGTCGAGTCCAAGTGTGCCTCCACATGTGGAGGCAGCCCGCTTACCTATATGCACTTATGGTTTGCTGATTAAGTTAAGTGACATTTTGACCAATTTTTGGTTATTTATATTTTTTCTTTATTTAATGTTTACCTTTTTTTGCTGACGGTGCTAGGCATTTTCTTCCATATAAAAGAAATTGCCAACCGTTAAAAATCAACGCGATTTCTTAGCGCTTGAAATTTGCATTTTAATGGGCTATAAAACTGCATACCTAAAACTTTTCTAGAAATTCTAAATAAAAAGCCAAAGCGACAGATCAAGATGCTTTTTTATAAATGATCTATCATTTTCTGACATAGAATCATTTTCTGATAAACATTGATAATTTTCGTGTTGATGTATATTACTTTCACCAACCATAAATTTATTAAGGGTCCTACTTTTAATTCTAAAAGCTTCAGTCCTCGATTGCCCTCTTTCACCTATTCAAAATGACTTTGACACAATTTGTAATGTATTTTTAAACAAGACATAACATTGCGACTCATAACGCAATAGCGGATCACGCATTGCGCACACCCATCCATGTTTTCTATGCAAAAAAAATGTATTTCCCATTCTAACCGAAACATTTTATGTGTGTATTATTCGAATAGTTGCGCAGTGAAGTCTCAGCAGCAACCAAGAATGATAGAATACAAGATTGCGCCAATGAGAGAGGATTTTTGAGCGTAATTTTTGCGTGACGTCATCTTGGTGCAATTGCGAGAGAAATGCCAAAACGTGAGCAAGAATGGAAGAAGAAATAAAAAATGTTGCAAGGAAAACGTAAACAAGTTGCACAAATGTGACGTTATGCAAACAACGATTCTGTCAAATTAGTTAAGAGAGGAATAGCGGTCCGAGATCGTATTTGTTGTATTTATTGTATTTTCTCAATCTAGATGTTTTAGTGGGCATGCCATTGAATTTAGAACGTCCCAATTAAGTGAGTTCAACTTTCAAAATCTTTGCTCAAAGCTTACCACTTGAATAGCGTAATTTGAACCCAGCTTATTCTTTTGTTTTCTATTTCATGTTTATTCCTCGTCTAACTTTTGAAGCACTTGATGGAAATGAATTACACTTATATTAATCGATTTACTAAGAGATTACGAATAAAATGATATATAAAACATAGGTGTGCTCACAAACTTAAAAATTAAAATTTTTATTTTGAAAGTGTACCTATTTTTTAGATTTGCCCATATATTATACATAGCACACAAAAACGTGGTGTTTGCTTTTAACCTACCGACAAGTAATTCGACCCGCTGAACCCGAATCTGAGGTCCGTTTGACTTATACACCCTCAAAGTTTCGAGTAAATTTCGAAAAATCCAAAAAATTGCAAAAAAAGTCGCCTAATTTATAGTTTTAGTAAAGCTTTCGTAGTAAAGAGTGAAAAATCGGAGCAGAAAATTAAATTCCAACGTAGAGTTTTTATACATCACTCATACACATTGCATACACATATTTATTATAGCGTCGTTTAAAGTGCAAAACCGCGTATCGTCGTTCTGTAAAACCTCGTAACTGACATTTTTTGCCAAAAATTGGATTTGATCACACAAGCTCTTGGCTCAAGCCTTATCTATTCGTCCTGAAGTATACTAGCCAGAAATGCGATTGCTTTATAAAAAAAAAGAATCATTTTGAAATATGAGTGTTTTTACTCTCTAGAAAATAATTTATGCAACCTCACATACGCGGTTTTGCATTTTCTTGATACGCGGTTCTGTAGTTTAAACGACGATATGTACATAAATAAGTAAGGTAATAATAAACCTCGACGGCCGCTGTGGTGTAGTGGTAAGCAGTGCGCGCTTCCACTCCGCAACGCCTGGGTTCAAGCCCTGGTCAAAGCAACATCGCAAAAAAATATAGAAAAAAGGTTTTTTCTTAACAGCGGCCGTCCCTCGGCAGGCAATGGCAAACCTCCGAGTGTATTTCTGCCATGAAAGACAGCTTCTCATAAAAACACAATCGCCGTTCGGAGTCGGCGTAAAACTGTAGGTCCCTCCGCTTTGTGTGACAACATCAAGGCGCACGCCACAAATCGGAGGAGAAGCTCGGCCAAACACTAACATATGTGTAAGCGCCAATCTATTATTATTATTAATAATAAACCTCTCGGTTAGGCTTGCTAAATGTGCGGGTCTAGGAGCCGCCGGCCTGGGGAAAAAATCTGCGCGCTGCGGCTTTGCCATTAATTTCTTCGAGATGCGGTTAAAAACAATGAGATTCTCTTTTACCGGAAATATGTATGACTAATAATAAGTTTTCTTTTTAATTTTCGTGTGTAATAAAAAATAACATAATCTGAACAACGTACATTTGTTATGTGGTATGCATTTGAGTTTTTCTTCTAGTGCCATTTAAAATATTTTAACAACCTTGTCATTCTTGAAACTGTTATCGATTCGAAGAAAAATATCTGAGTTATAAGCCCATGAACCAACTAAACAGATCACCCAGCACGGCAACCGTGTATTCGTAATTGCATTTGAGAAAAAAATAAATAATTGGTGACGTCATTTTGTAATCGGTTGTTTCATTCACACGCATGGTTTCGTTCCTTTTCATTCACATGGCGGCGAAAAAATGACGTCATTGCAAAAAAATTACTTTTTTCTCGCACGCCGTCCTGGGTGATCTTATTCGTTCGTTCATGTATAAACCTGCCTTTACGTCAGTGGTGTACACGGGAGTCTCCGGGAGCTACTCGGCTTTCACATACAAGTCGTGTGTGCACAGCTACCGAATTTATGCGCCGCTAGCAGCCAGTCAGTTTGCGCGTTTGTACTTCATGCTGTAAGCACCCTGCAACTGCAAAAAATTGTGCGACTAATCTCTAAAGAGAGTATTCCGAGATTACTCTCAATCGGGTACAATTGGGCATTAATTAGTCCCAACTAGTCTCATACGGTTACTAATGGAGGTCAATTAGTCTCGACTCATCCCTTATGGGTATAATTGGAGATCAATTAATCCCCAACTCATCTCTAACGGGTACTATTAACGATTTAATGATATGTACGCACTTAGTCAATGCAATTTCATGTGCGGCGCAGAGAAAGTATTCGCCTAACAAAACTGAGCACCCCGGTTGGAATCTCAGCTGGCGCAAATTTTTATTTTTATTTTTTAAAAGTGACTAGTCGCTTTTTATACCCATTCGGGTATAAAGGTGAATAATTAGTCTCTTTATAGGACATGCTCGAACAAAAGCGAACAGTTCATTCCATATAAAGAGATCAAAAGTGGTATTAGTCGCATGCTCCTTTGCGATTGCTCCCGGAGTCATCCCGGATTAGTCCCATTTTTTGCAGGGCATTACATGCGCTGAGTACACACATACAGATACAAAAATATTGCGCTTGTATTGGGAGCTCTGCCACCGCTGTGCACCACTGCTTTACGTCCATCAATTCAATCACTTAATATCCCTTTAAATACACAGTGGATACAACTTTTTATAGCATATACGGAGTGCAGAGAATCGCCGAAGGTAATTGGTGAGATTCTGCCTATGCCAGGAAGATATTTGGCAAACAGTTGGACCCATCTAAGAAACAGGATGGGGGCAAAACTGATATTGTCTCAATTTGGCAAGCCTACTCACAGTGCTGATAGAGTGGCACACTACTACAAAATATACATTTTTTCTGTTGTATGAGCAAAGAAACCTACCAATTTTAACCGTCCTACCATCCTACCAACGAGAAAAAAACCTACCAATTTTGCTAGGAATATCCCAAAACGGCAACCCTGGATACTATCCTCTCTCAATAAATGAATTACTGACATAAAGACATAAAATCATTTAGTTCTTTAGCTGAACAGTTTCGTAACTCGGCGCAAAAATTTAAAAGAAGGGTTTCGTACATCATGCGGACTGCGCCCCTCGTGCGGATGGGCGGGAAAGGAGGATAAAATCGTTGGGATTATTATTATAATTAACATCTGTTGGCACACGAAAAACACCTACCTTATTACTGTGGGTGCATCTGCATAAACAGAAAGTGTCTGGCATTTTGTACCGTTTTTTTTTTATACCCGAGCGCACTTGTGCACAAGGGTATTATAACTTTGTTCACATAACGGTTGTTTGTAACAGGCAAAACGAATCGAGATAGATATAGACAAATGTATACATAAATGATCAGAATGAAAAGAGAAATCGATTAAGCGG
>NW_016158176.1:145714-147320 GCF_001687245.7 Rhagoletis zephyria
CCCATGAACCAACTAAACAGATCACCCAGCACGGCAACCGTGTATTTGTAATTGCATTTGAGAAAAAAATAAATAATTGGTGACGTCATTTTGTAATCGGTTGTTTCATTCACACGCATGGTTTCGTTCCTTTTCATTCACATGGCGGCGAAAAAATGACGTCATTGCAAAAAAATTACTTTTTTCTCGCACGCCGTCCTGGGTGATCTTATTCGTTCGTTCATGTATAAACCTGCCTTTACGTCAGTGGTGTACACGGGAGTCTCCGGGAGCTACTCGGCTTTCACATACAAGTCGTGTGTGCACAGCTACCGAATTTATGCGCCGCTAGCAGCCAGTCAGTTTGCGCGTTTGTACTTCATGCTGTAAGCACCCTGCAACTGCAAAAAATTGTGCGACTAATCTCTAAAGAGAGTATTCCGAGATTACTCTCAATCGGGTACAATTGGGCATTAATTAGTCCCAACTAGTCTCATACGGTTACTAATGGAGGTCAATTAGTCTCGACTCATCCCTTATGGGTATAATTGGAGATCAATTAATCCCCAACTCATCTCTAACGGGTACTATTAACGATTTAATGATATGTACGCACTTAGTCAATGCAATTTCATGTGCGGCGCAGAGAAAGTATTCGCCTAACAAAACTGAGCACCCCGGTTGGAATCTCAGCTGGCGCAAATTTTTATTTTTATTTTTTAAAAGTGACTAGTCGCTTTTTATACCCATTCGGGTATAAAGGTGAATAATTAGTCTCTTTATAGGACATGCTCGAACAAAAGCGAACAGTTCATTCCATATAAAGAGATCAAAAGTGGTATTAGTCGCATGCTCCTTTGCGATTGCTCCCGGAGTCATCCCGGATTAGCCCCATTTTTTGCAGGGCATTACATGCGCTGAGTACACACATACAGATACAAAAATATTGCGCTTGTATTGGGAGCTCTGCCACCGCTGTGCACCACTGCTTTACGTCCATCAATTCAATCACTTAATATCCCTTTAAATACACAGTGGATACAACTTTTTATAGCATATACGGAGTGCAGAGAATCGCCGAAGGTAATTGGTGAGATTCTGCCTATGCCAGGAAGATATTTGGCAAACAGTTGGACCCATCTAAGAAACAGGATGGGGGCAAAACTGATATTGTCTCAATTTGGCAAGCCTACTCACAGTGCTGATAGAGTGGCACACTACTACAAAATATACATTTTTTCTGTTGTATGAGCAAAGAAACCTACCAATTTTAACCGTCCTACCATCCTACCAACGAGAAAAAAACCTACCAATTTTGCTAGGAATATCCCAAAACGGCAACCCTGGATACTATCCTCTCTCAATAAATGAATTACTGACATAAAGACATAAAATCATTTAGTTCTTTAGCTGAACAGTTTCGTAACTCGGCGCAAAAATTTAAAAGAAGGGTTTCGTACATCATGCGGACTGCGCCCCTCGTGCGGATGGGCGGGAAAGGAGGATAAAATCGTTGGGATTATTATTATAATTAACATCTGTTGGCACACGAAAAACACCTACCTTATTACTGTGGGTGCATCTGCATAAACAGAAAGTGTCTGGCATTTTGTACCGTTTTTTTTTT
>NW_016158176.1:147553-149532 GCF_001687245.7 Rhagoletis zephyria
TTATTGTGCTTGCCACATAAAAGCAAACCGTTGAAAATTGTTGAAATCGGTCTTAAATTACGGCCGCTTTTCATATAACAATAAATTTCAGAAATGCTTGAAATTTCAATATGTCGAAATTTAAGGACGCTAATTTACTTAAAATGTATACACCCCGGCTTATCATGTAGCGGTAGCTTTCGGCAAGGTGGAAAACATATCTTTAATACTTGCGCCGGGTATTTAATGTTCGGCTCCGCCCGAACTTAGACTTTCTTACTTGTTCTTTTTGTTCTTTGAATTCTAAGAGTAAATTATTTTTTGATTTGAAATACATTTTTTATTATTTTTTTTAAATAATTTATAATGTTGCTAGTTTCAAATGGGTTAGTGCAATGACAACACCGTTGTCATATAAGCGTATAAAAAATAGATATGTCATATATTGAGTTCACTTTGTTTACTACACTATGGGTACAACCATATACCTACGTAATACTTCTATATTGGTAGTAACGTATCTTCACAATGGGCGCGTTCATAAGACTTAGATGTTGCCAGACCGTTGGCTATTCGCATTAGCGCACACAAGGAGTGGGTTTTGGGGTTCAACCACAAGGGCTGCAGCGGGATTGAAACCTTGAATCAAACGGCTAGGCTGGTAAAAGTTCTGAAGAAGAACCAAACCGCAAAGCTGCGTTCACTCAACAGTCCTGACGGCTTTTTAACGAAGAACTCTCTGTTCTTCTGGGGACTCAATTTCGTGGAAATCAGGTGATGGTTTCGCCTTCCTCTCCCTCGACTGGTGAGGGAGGGTATGCGAGAACCATAGTATCAAGGTACAACTGGTTTGTTGACAGAAATGTGGCTAATGAAGATGCCCTAAGATATGCTATTAGGCCTTTTGACAGTCTCAAATCGCCCGGTCCGGACTTGCGAACTTGCAAAAGATTTTCACNCTCTTCAGTCTCAAATCGCCCGGTCCGGACTTGCGAACTTGCAAAAGATTTTCACAGCATCGCTTGCACTTGCCTACATACCACAAAAAAATTAGATTTGTTCTATGCTGGCGTAGCTGGTCATCACTATTGAGGCAGAAGGAGGTCGGTATGTCGCGTGCGGAGTTAACAAGAGCTGCCATCAAAGTGGCATGATTATAATAATTTATACATATACAAAAATATTCAAAATATATACAAAAATATGCAAATATGCAAACATGCAAACTATGTGAAAATATGCAAAACATAATAGGTCTAGATTAACTCACTTCCTCCAATAATGAGTTTCTACACTGGTCCGGACTTTGTGTGATGTTAAACAAAAATAATCACTTGCATAAATATCCGAGCTCTATTTAAAACTTTTGAAAGTTGTGCGCATCTTGTGTTTATAGAACTTTGTATTGAACAAGTAATTTTCAAATTACGGGACGACCCTTGAGCTACCCTCTTTCCCATAAAAAAAAAGTATTATTGAAATCGTGGTACAAGGTTGTGCGGTAGCATACTTAAAAAAGGAAAAAATATTCCGACGGATTGATAACCTCCCTTTTTTTGAAGTCGGTTAAAAATGTTTGTTAATTTTATGTAAATAAAGTGCAGTTTATGAACCTTCAAAAAGTTTATTTATTTATTACAGACTGTACAGACTTGCATAAATGTACTTTAAAGAACATATTAACTGAAGCGAATTTTCAGAAGTATAAACCCCTCCTGAAATATATTCCTGGGTGCGCCCCTGGCTATTCAAATTATCAAATTTAACGCCGCTTTGTTAGGCGGCAGTTGCAAACAAATTTAATCTGTTTGATATTACTGATGTGAAAAAGTAATTAAAATATTATATTCAACAATTTTTATGAGCTCGAGGCCGTATTAAATGCAAATTTATTGTGGAAAAGCAACAATAATTTGAAAAAATGGTAGAAGTGATAGCTATTTCGGAAATCACCACATTTCCTCATCAGACTTCTTTCAGTAGGATTCGAACCGACGATC
>NW_016158176.1:156518-157053 GCF_001687245.7 Rhagoletis zephyria
GGAATCACGGGCAATGTTTGTCGAAAGTCACCTGGCAATAATACCAAAGCACTACCAAAAAGCTGCTGATTTCCACGTAAATCCTGCATTGTGTTGATTCTTCAAAGTCCAAAATAGAAAGACCGAATACCAATGTACACCACCTATTCGATAATACGATTAAATGACAGATATGTTGTGTTGTGGTGACTTTCATTCCATTGGCTCTACAAAATCCCTATTGAAAAACTTGCAGCCATGTTTATACTTGACTTAATTTATCCGAAGAAAAAATAAAAACAGCACATTATAGCAACAATTTTCCACTACGTTTTGAAACTCTTCGTACGAAATGATGCAACAAATTTGTGAAAAATTATTGAAATAAATTCAATTGATTATTATATTGATTTATTTGAGCTCAAAGCCGGGTTGAAATAAAATAATCTGTTTTTGTTGTTTTTAAATAGTATATGTTTAAAAAAAAATCAAGTACTAATTGAAAATTATGTTGCTGCCATGTTTATACTTGACTTAATTTATCCGAAGAAAAAAT
>NW_016158177.1:0-18381 GCF_001687245.7 Rhagoletis zephyria
ACAAAAGCGATAATAATATCGATAGCAAAATCGATGAAAACATCGATAAAAAATCGATGAAAATATCGATATCAAAATTGATAATAATATCGATAACAAAATCGATAACTTAATCGATTACAAAATCGGTTACAAAGTCTGTCAAAAAAATCTACCAGAAAAACGATAACAAAGTCGATTACAAAATCGATTAAAAAGTCGACAACAAAATCGATAAAAATATCGACATCAAAAGCGATAACCACATCGATAGAAAAATCGATAAAATATCGATAATGAAACCGATGCAAATATCGATAACAATCGATAAAATTATCGGCAACAAAACCGATAAAAATATTGATGACCAAACCGATAAAAATATCGACAACAAAACTGATAAAAATATCGATAACAAAATCGATAAAAATATCTATAACAAAATCGATAAATAATCGATAACAACGTCGATAACAAAATCAATCAAAATATGGATAACCAAAATCGATAAAAAATATCGATCATTATATCGATAAGTTCCGAAAATATCGGTAGCAAAATCAGTACAATATCGATAAAAATTTCAATAACAAAATCGATAAAAATATCGATCACAAAACCGACAAAATGTCGATTATTATATCGATAAGTCCCGAGAATCCCGAAAATCTCTAAAATCCCGAAATAGTTCCCAGATTGCGTCTCTGTGCCTCTATCTATATCCTTTTCTCTACAACTACCTTTATTTTAATCTTTCTTCCTCTATCTTCATTTTTACTTTTAACGGTATTCTCATCCTCATATTTTTCTTTATATTTGTCTTTGTTTTTAGTTTTATGTTTATCATATTCTTCATATATATATTCCCCTTCACCTTTGCCCTTATATAAGTAAAGTGTTTAAATTTACCTTGGTCTTTATTTTTGCCTTTATCTTTGCGCAACTTTGTTTTTGTTTTTATTTTTACCTTTGCCTTTATCCTTTTCTTTATCTATGTACGTACTCACCTTTACTTTTATTCTTTGATTGGTCTTTTTCTAAATGTTGTTTCACCTCAAAAAGTTTTTGCGTATGACAAATTTCCTTAAGGCAGTACGCAGTTCTTAAGAAATTTGCTACGCTTTCTACTACGGTTTTCTAAAGTGAAAAAAGAGCACAAGGCAACCCAGGTTTGCAACAGAAATATATGCCCGTTCCATTATTTCTTGAGGAAAGAGTGAGGCAACAGACTGTGAGGTATAAAAAATGTCAAAATCACTAAAATGTCACTATCTGTCTCGCTCGCTCATGGCAAACATGTCCACTATCCATCTCTCTCATCATTTTGCCGTAAAATTAAGAACCTACCAAGAGCTTGTGCGAATAAAAAACATTTGAACTGAGTAAAATGGGTTAGCAAAAAACGGGTTACTTGAGGTTTTGCTTTTTTTACTCGTTTTTTTTTAGTATGAAACTAAAGGGCTAACTATAATATGAATAAGCTGCCGTAACTGACTGTCAGAAAATGAACGAAAAGTCTGTCAAATGCATAAGCAACGTAGTGTAGACTTTTAGGTGGCTATATTTTACTTACATGAGTTCAGTGTTGCCACATTTAATTAGATATAACAATAGCCACTATCAAGCAGTTTGTTGTAGATCACACAATTATAGTAACCTAGAAACGCCGAAGAACTATTCGCCTTGCGAAACTTTCAGGATAACCAGGTGTTTCTGTAAAAGGAAACGCTTACGGCCCACTTCCTAAAGTGGAACCAGAACTTCTTTTGACCTGTGTTACATGTAGGACTGAATCGAAAAAATTACCATGTTAAAAAATAAGTTACAAAATTACCAAATATGATAAATAAAAAAATTACCAATTTCGGTAAAAAAAAATGCAATGCGGCAACACTGCATGTGTTACATATGTACATACATACGTACGAGGACAAACAGCTGATTCCGTACGGAAGGTGCGATCAGTTTCGCTCTTTCCTTAAGCAAATGACGTTTGGCGAAACTTGACGAAACTTGATGTTAAGCACATTATAGTTTCCGAATAGGATTTATGTGTATTCGCACGTTTGCATACGCTTGCTTATTCATATTATAGTTAGCCCTTAACAAGTATTGTACCATTTTACAATCCTGATTAAATGCGCGAACTTTTAATGGCACTTGCCAAGGCACTTTAGTACATTTTTTTAAAGGAGGGTGTTTCAAAGTCGACAAATTATAAAAATTTTAAATTCATAGTTTAACAAATAGTCTTAATTGTGTCATTATTTTTGACTTAGGTCCTATAAATTTTATTTAGGGTTAAGGTTTCAAAGTTTAAATGAAAAAAAATAATACAGATTAACCACAATAACAGAAAAATGCTTACAGTTTGACCAAGTTTCTAGGTTTTTCTTAAAAGCCCATAATTTTCATGGGATAGATTTTTTTTTCTTATTTTTCTCATCAATCCTGTCACCCCGTTTCGGCTTGACGTTGTGTTCTGGGACACCCTGTATAAACTCTTGCCTTTGTCGTTTTCTTCATGTTCATACTCACCTTCACTTACATTCTTGTATTAATCCTAATCTAAATCCTATTCTTAAACCGCATATTACCACGTTTTTTTGTTAAGGTATTACCAGGGAACGAATTTTATGGAAATTGCTTTTTTTCTGCTAATGAGATAGAGTATATTCAATTACTAATGTCCACGATTTACTTTTCTCTGATTCCATATATACACATTTGATGTTGCTAGTTTTTTCCTTTTATAAGATATTTGCCTTTTTTTGCCTTTTCTATCTTTAATTGTAAAGGGTAAGGAAATATTCCTTAATACTGATAATATGAAAGTTTTAAAAGTTCCACATTTAAATTGGGCGCCACTTGTATTAACTCACGTGGAGCGCACGTTTAAGGCTTTTCTTCGCGTAAATTGAATGAAACTGCTTTTAAAATGCACCTTGTAGTTCAATGTTACTACAACTATTGAGATTAGAGTTTTGTGAATTCAAAACTCGAAAAGAGAAAATAGTCAAAGATTCAAAGTTAAAATTTTTCATATATAGTTCATTGCTTTTCATTTTCTACTTGTAAACTAAACATTTCTAAAATAAATGTATTTTTTGATTATTTTTCGTTTTTTGCTTCACAACTGTTTTATGCCGCAAACTTTTTGACCTTCCCGCATAGAGAAGCCATCGACTCCTCTAATTACACAGGTCAACAAAAATGGGAAACAATTTTGTAACCTAAAATGTTAAAGCGTAAGTAAAAAGTTTCCTTCACGTCCAGATTTTGAGAAAAACGTGGTCAAAGTATCAAAAAATCGTGGTTTTTGCAATGTTTGAGAACCTCTAGCAAAAAAAAACAAAAGGTGATAGAACCTTACACTTCAGCTTAAATTAGCGCTAGAACTCTCAACTACTATCCCTGAAAATACCATTCGTGCACCGTGACTTTATGGTCTCTTATAGTCATTTTCTCAAAATCTGGACGTGATGGAAACTTTTTACCTACGCTTTCGTAATCAGCATGAAAAAGTCTATCAAAAATAGTTTTAACATTTTAGGTTACAAAATTGTTTCCCAATTTTTGTTGGCCTGTACTACATGGTAGAAAACTGATAAGCTTTTTAGTATTTTAGTATAAGCAAGATAATGTTCGATACTAAATCGAATGACAATGTTGCAACGCGTGTGGTAAGGCATACGACTTGTTGTGGCAAGCGGTAGTGCGGCAGATTTACGCATTGAGACCCTACTTAAAAGCGAAGAAGAGAGCGATAATTAAGAGAGTTCGCGTAAAGAGAGATCAGAAAAATATAAAACTGATAAATAAACCGCCCATTTCTCTTAGTTTAAAAGAACCACTACCAATTATTTTAAGATTTCAAAGAACTTACTGAATGTAAACAAAAGATCTAATTTTAATATAATTAAGCCAAAGGAATGATGCCTATTTCTTAAAAAAAATACGGACAAAAATAATAAACAATTCAGCAGGTAAATGAGAAACAATAAGTTGTATGTAGTCGGCTACTTCAGCTAGAATACGAATATGACATACAAATGAAAACTAAGCAAAATACCTCATAGATACTTCTATGCTCACAGAGAGCACCGCTCAGCAGCCTGTGTGCTACGTTATTTCGTTATTACACGTACACCGCTGGGTCGATATTACAGGGTGCAGTGAGTGTATTAGCCGCTTAACTTAAAAAGCTAGATCTCTTATGATTAGACTGCGGATTTTTATGCAAAATACGGAGCGTAGAAATATGTACTACTGAACTATAAACAAAATGTATGGAAATTTACATAACTTTAAACAAAGTGTATAAATTTCTATACATTTTGTTTATAGTTCAGTGGTACATATTTTTAGGCTGCGTTTTCTGCATAAAAATTCGCAGTCTAATCATAAGAGATCTCACTTTTTAAGTTAACTTTTTTAATAAAAACGAACGATTTACACTTTCATTTTATTCCAACTCAGCCGAGCCAGCTTCAAGCGTCGAGTATCGCGCTTAAACTTCTTTTGGTTGAACTGCTCAAATGCAGATACTTTATGTACACGGCACCCTGTTTATCGAGTATCTGGCGGATACGAATGTTGCTCTCAGGCATGACTGGTCTGCGATTGCTGAGCTCAGTCATTGAGTAAATCGCGATGAGGTTGCATCGTTAGGACGTTACGCGTTTTCCTCTTGAAACCATACGGTAGATTTTGTTGTATACACTTGTACAACACCAATAGCAGCAGCAGCAGCAGTTAGAAGTAGCAGCAACAACAAAAATCATCAAATCACCAGTTCCAACAACAACAAGAGGAATTATTTTTAACAAAAAGTAGAAAAAAAAACACGCAAATGCAAAATTAATTGCAAAGCAGCAAAAAGGTGAATGGTGATTGAAAATCAGATCAAAACGGAAGTTTAAGCATAAAAAGAAATCCAATAATTATATGTAGGTAAATAAAATAAAATGAAAATAAAAATAAATTTGTAACGAATCGAATACCAACAAATGTACGGCTACTTCGCGCGCCTCTCGGTAGGCACCCCCCGTCCGCCCAGCGCGCGTATCTGTTGTGTAAGTAAATTGTGTATGCATGTGTGTAGGTCCGTGCATGGGTGTGTGTGATTGAGTGTGGAAATGTACAAAGGTATCTAGCTGCAGGGCGATGGCGGCGGCGGCGGGTAAAATGTACAACGCGTACGACATAACCGAGGCGTTCGCTGTTTGCGAATATAGGGTGTAGGCGACCCGGCATGGTACGGCGCGACGCGGCGAGGCAGCGCAAATTCGTTGCAATACTCATGTAAACATTCATACGTCCATACATACATACATATGTACGTACATACGTTCGTTCGAAAAAATGCAGTGTCGGTGCATTGCAGTTCGGCGCTAGAGTGGCATAAGCGGAAACTGAGACGTCGCGGCGCGGTGCGGTGCGGTGCGGTGAAACGCGAGGCGCGCGGTGCGACGTATCGATATTGCTTGCCCCTTTGAAAGTGCAATGATAAAATAAAAAATTTAATAAATAAATAAAAATTAATTTTAACACAAATGTGTGCAGCAAAGTGGCAACCACAACAACAGTGTTGCAAATTTCAGCACGCCAATTACAAATAACAAAAATTATAATTAAATACAAAGTTGCAAATAGCCAATTGCGAGATTTCGCATATATTTTTTGCATTACATATATGTACATATGTATGTATGTATACAGCATATGTACCCTTCAGCATTTGCCTGTCCTAAGTTCTCTTTCTATCTCTATGCCATGAATGCTAATATTATCGCGAAAGCGACAAAATCGTTGCCTTATATGCATTAAATATAAAAATATTGCTTTAGCAACAAAAGTTATTACTTGTGTTTTTGCAAAAAGTGGGCAAATATGTCAGTTGAAACTCATCATAAAAATATTTTATGGTTAATCAATACAATTGTGAAAAATAAAATGATGTATTTATCTCCCAATTTAGTGATTACATAGATATGATATAAAATTTTCCAAATCAAAAAGCAAAAAAAGTTTATAAAGTAAATCATTAAAACAAGTAATTGAAAATATTATAGGCGGAGAAATTTTAGCTGATATTAAATGTACATATCAGCTATGTTTGTGAAGAAAATAACAATTTATGCATAAAACAGAAAAAATACTGCAAAATAATACCAGATTTTACATATAAACAACCAGAAACAACAAAACCGCTGTTTAATTCACACATGGAGGTTTTTCGATAATAATATTTGAAAAACAGTCCATATAGAAATTTTACATCTGCGCAAGCTGTGAGTAACAAATTTCATCTTATCTATAGATACATATGTATATACGTATGTATGTATGTAATATTACATAGCCAGAACATTGAAATAGCCTATCTATGTACAGACATAAAAATATGTAATATATTATTTTCTGCTAATTCAGTGGAGAATGTCAAACAAAAATTAAAACATTTTTAATCTTTTAAGGGCTCTTAATATCTGTATTAAGAATAAGTAATTTTTGAATGTTTGTACAGTCATTCACAGAAGTATTCGTAATTTTGCTTTCTAACAGTATTCAAAAAGTTTTCCATCATAAATCTTTTTCGTTAATTTTTATTTGAAATATGAGCTGTAAAAAAAACATATAAATATATCTTGCAAACTTTATACAAAATTCACAAAAATTAATCATACTTCAAAAAATGTTCATCAAGATTACAAACTTTTTAATCAGAAATTTTATACAATTTTCCGGCATGCACTTTCAATTTCAGATAAAGTGCCATTTTCGAGTAGCTAAAAGGTACTGCTGATTTTTTTTAAATTTTTTTTGTCGAGGCTGTATCGCATTCTCTTTCATATAAAAACAGATTTGGTTCATTCGAATCAATCAATACCAACAAAGTAGTTATTTAACGAGATTTTTCTTTAATTTGCTTAAAAAATTAAGCTATTTTTAAGCAACATGTTTAAAAATAACATTACATTAAAAGTCGTTAACTATTTTGCTTTTATTCGAAATGTTTTTCTGGATCCTTCATTTTCCTATACAGAAATATGTAGGTATTGTTTAGACAATAAATATATTTATGAAAGCAAGCTGAGTGAAAAATGAGTTCTGAAACTTGACCTTTATATTTAAGACCATTTAAGTCTAAATTGAATATGATTATTGTTTGGTGAAAAATTAAAAAAAATGCTTCATTGAATTTTCAATTCACACATACATACATATACATATACATATACATATTTCGCTTTAATAAATATGTTTACTATTTTTACAATAAAAAAGAAATATAATAAGTTCATATCGATGGCTGAGTGGAAGATCGACCTAACTCGGCAGCCAGTTCGAAAACGCTCCATCTCAAAAATTTGTTCTACAACGCCCAATTTCCGAATTTGGTTGAAGAACGCGAATATCTCAGCTGCCGATTCAAAAACGACCTATCTCAGCTTATTTTCAATGTATGTATTTTCGTTTGAGATAGAGCGTGTTTGAACCGAATTCTGAGATAGGAGGTTCTTCAAAAAAAATTCTGATTTAGGGTGTATTTCAATAAAATTGTGAAATAAGGCGTTTTGAAGTAGGGCGTTCTTGAAGTTTCTTGAAGTTCGGCGTTTTCGAATTGGCTGTCGAGATAGATCAATCTTCTACTCAGCCGTCGATATAGTCACCTGAAATGCAAAAAAGACGTAACTTCCAAAAAATCAAAATTCACTTTTTGATTGATATGATGGATTTCATAGAATTACAACTCCCCGTGTTTGTTTTTTACTTCCAGCACTCGGAAACATTTCAATCTGCTCCGTCATTGCTTTTAATAAAAAAGATCAGCTTTAAGCTAAGGCAATGGAGAAACCCAATTCACATTATAAATAGTACGAGCAAATTGAAAGCAAAATAATGAAACAAAAATTTATCAGATTGATGTTAAATAAATCGTGCCAATGGTGAAAATATAAAAAAAAGTTTCGAAAAAATTCCAGCGAGAGTGTTAAAGAAAATGTTGATCTGCATACAAATTCAATAACCGGTAAGATTATATATTTTGATAACAAAAATACATTCTTATACACAGACAATAACTATGTAAATACATTAGGGCGGTCAAAAAAAAAGTAAAGTCGGAATTTTAAAGCTCTCACCCCCTAGGATTATTCTATATATTTAGAGGTCGCTCAAAGCGCTAAAATTTCTCCTGTTTATTATGTGAAAAACCTCCTAAAAATAAATAATTTTTTATCGGGAAACCCTGGTTCTCTTTCTAGAGGATTCTAATAATAATACCCTATTGTTTATTTAACCACTTTTTGAAATTTCATTACTACTAGGGTATAAGGTCTCTTTTTCCAATTCATAATCGTAACTATAATTTTTTCTTATTAAAATTGCACCCAAAAGCGTAAAGCGACTGTTTAAAGAAGGAGGTATAACAACTGACCATTATACATACATTACAAAAAAGAATAAGGAATAACAAAATTATTGAATAAATCCAGAAGAAAACATCCAGAAGAATTAAAAATTGGTACTGAATAAATATGTAAGTAAGCGCAGCACTTAGTTCATTCTGAAAAGGATATACAATTTTTAGAAAAGTGGCCGTACAAAATATTTTTCAGACCTGTAAACCGGTTTTAAGCCGAACTCCCGCTTTTTTCGGCCTCTGAACCAAACCACGAACTGAACTGTTTTTAATTGTGAAATGCCAGCTCGGTTCAAAATGAAAATTCACTTAAGCATTTATGAAGTTTTGTAATACACGACCCATATGGTAAAATTGCAAACATTTTAATACCCTTCATGACCAAAATATCGTACTATAACTTTGGACCGATGTTTATCAGTTTGAACGCAGTCTAATCCCCCAGTTTTCGAGATATCCGACAGAAATTTGGCAAGCGGGTGTATTTGTTGTAACTGGAAAAAGTCGGACCACTACAACATATAGCTTCCATACAACTGAAGTATCAGATATGAGGAATTTTGTTATAACACCTCCATTTTTTCAGATATGAACCAACATGAAAATTAAAAAAAGTAAAGAAGTATAAGTTCAGGGGAAACCGAATTTTATATACCCGGCGCAGGTAGCAACTATTGTCGTTCCAACTTTCTTAAACTACCTAAACGTCTATTATTGTTAAGAGATTGTTGTAAGTATTAACTTGGAGTAAATTAGCGTCCTCAATTATTGAAATATCGGAGTATCCGTATATCCGAAAATTACCGTTATACGGGAAACCGATGCAATTTTAGTCCGATTTGAATAATTTCCAACGAATTGCTTTTACGCCAAGTTTGGTAAAAATTGATAAATCGGTTACCGAGATACTCATTTGTGGCCATAAGTGGGCGGCGCCACGTCCAAAATCCAAAAATTTATACTAATCTATTTTTTTGTTCAGTGGTCATGGCAGTAATTGATTTTGAGTCAATTAGTTTCGTAGTTACTGATTTATCGCAGTTTTCGTATTTCTATAAATTACCGTTATATGGGAGGTGGGAGTGGCTATTGCCCGATTTCAATGATTTTCAGCAAATTTTTTACCTGGATCCTAAGCAAGGCTCGTATCGAGTTTGGTAAGGATTAGTAAAGCTGCTACTAAGATACAGTATTTCATCATAAGTGGTCGGGGTCACGCCCCTTTTCCAAAAAATTTCATAATGTTATTTTGTACCCAAAATTCTTCTTCGCATAGATACTAATTTTCAATAATTTGGATCAAATATTTACTGAAATATCAGCTTTTGCGTATTTCGAAAATACCGTTATATGAGAAGGAAGCGTGGTTATAGTCCGATTTCGCACACATTTTTGCGATATAATCCTTTACGTAGGCAGCTAAAACCATGAAATTGTGTGACCTATTTACTTATCGATCATACAAGGCCTAGCATGAAATTTATTTAGATTGGTGCTTTATAAGTTATATGTGTCTTTCGTACCACTGATAGTTCGGTAGTTCAGATATGAGATTTTGTTATATAACTCCTCTATGTTCATATTTAGTAATATAAAATGCAGTGAATAATACGAATGTAGGTTGAAGTAAAATTTTCTGGTGTTCATAAAAGGTATGAAGCCTTTCGAATACCCAAAGATAGCGCAGTCCTCACCTGTTCTGTATAATTGCAACAAGCCAAAATTTTGAGTGTCAATTCAAAATTCTAAGTATATGGGCCGTTTTTTGTCCAATGGCATGTGTCGCCAAATAAGTGAAAACACGTTGTCAAATGGAACTAAAAAAAGGTTTACCCATTGATTTAAATCAGAATAAGTATTCAATCGTGTGCACGTGCTGCTAATCTGGCTAACTGTCCTTTTTTTGGCTCTTAATATAATCGGTAAAGGTATGAAAAAAGAAGATAAAGTTGTGTCAAAATATGTTGCCAAAATTCTTTGTCAAAATATTACATAGTGAAAACCAGCCTTTACGACTCGTCCAAACCTTAAAAATTTATTTTCTACAACTATGGATGACCATAAATTATCAAAAGTTCCTTGAAATAACTTTTTACAAACAAAGCAAATATTTATTATATTTAAGTACATACAAAATCGAATTTTATCTCAATAAAAAATCTTTTGTTTTTATACATATGTACAGTATTTGTCATTTTTTTATTATTTGTATAAAAAAAAGTTAACCATTTGAATCGAACGGAATTATATGTATGAGGACCATCTGTCCAAGAGTGGCGATCCCCGAGGGTGGCATCATTTCAAGAGTACTCTTTCTCGCTAACTCATCAGCTCTGCGGTTTACCACGATGTCCCAGAGGCTTGGAATTCATATACGTCTAATTAGAAAAATTATTGCATCATCAGTGAACTCCGGGCGCTGAATGTCGCTTGGCTATCAGAGTAAATGCTTGCGTCCCTTGAGGAGAGTGACAACTGCCTCCCCTTCTTCAAAAATGCTACAGTCGGCAGGAAGTCAAAACTAGATGTTGGGGGAGACCACCCAACTTTGCCCCCAAGTTTGAAAACATTAGTGAAAAGTTTGCTGCTATGCTTCTACAGTATGGCAGCCAGACGTCCTGGTTTTAGTCAAATTGTCCTTGTCTACATTTAAATTGTCCTGGGTTTTTATTGAGGGTCAATGCAGACACCCATTTTTGGCAGATTTTAGCTATGAAAAAGGTTAAGTTTCTGTTATTAATAACAGAAAATCGAAAACGAAACGTTTTTGTAATATGTTGAGCAATATCTGGAAAGTATACCTTTTTTATGTTTAATTTATTTGGTTAGAATCTTACATTTTTATCTTCAGGAAAATGTCAAAAAACGTCTCAAGTTGCTGAGTAGATAATGTAAGGAGTTAAAATCTCTTCCAAAAGGCCTTTCTGAAAGTTATATCCTTTTCCTTTATTTTTTATTTTTTGGATTGATACAAAGTGAAGGGCTTCTGCTTTCGCTATCCAAAGAAGAGTTTCCAGAAGAGCTTTTGTAGGACGTACTTTAGAAGGCCTTTTGAAGAAGTTCTTTTAATTCATAAAAATCATACTTCTTTACGAAATGTATTTAAGGTACATTTCAAATATTAAAATGCTCATCTCCTTGAGAAAAAGCTACTTGAAGCCATTTCAGAGACGCAGTGATACCCGTAAACAGGGGCATCGAAAATTTAAAGAATTTAGAGTGTCCACACGCTGAGCTTGTTGGGCATCAGCAGTTTTGGCTGCAATATCAACCTGTCTAGCTTGCAAAGCTCTCTGCACGCTCGGAACATTATTTTACCGGCAACTTGTATGTATTACCTTTAGCTTTGGACTTTTGTAGAAATGTATTGGATTTTAACATGACAATATCATTGTTACCATTATATTAATTTGTATTTTTTTGTATTTTATAAAAATCAAATAACATTTATAAGTTCCACGCGCTAGTGTAGCGGGCGTGGTAGAACGCAAAACCTTACCCTTTTTCATATTTTTTCATACTTTGGTAAGGTGAGTTTAGGACGGCTCCAACCAACAGACATGTAGATTAAATATACTTTGTAATGCCATTCAGAGAGGTAAAGGATACGAAGCAAAAGGGTGACGCCTAAGAAAATGCTCCGTTCCAACAATAAAACTCCCCAAGTGGCTAATCGCTAAAGCCTCTTTGTCAAAAGTGTAGCATAGACCTATGTTTAATACTTTTTCCCTCATATTTTTCCCTGTGTGCCACTCGTTTCATGTCTATTTATGGAAGACTCTGTTCTCAAAGTAATCCGCCACCAGTCGAGGGTGCAATAATAAGTAGGTATAACCATAAAAAAATTATAGTTTAAAAACCAAAACCTCCCTATTATAATTGCCATTCGTACTATCATCAGGTATTTAACTTGGGGATAGAAATCGCTGCATCTTTTAGGCGCATCAATATTACATAGTTACATCCCGAGTTAATAAAAGGAAGGTAAGAACATAAAAAGAGCTACTATGAATAATAAACCATTCTTGGGCTCGATATTATTAAGCTTTTTATATAATTTTCTTTAATTTCACTTGCGACGAATTCAGTTTAAAGGCTCCTTAAGCAATTTTGTACTATCCTTAAAAAAAACCATATACATACATATTTATGTATGTGTACATGTGCAAACTACATGTATAAACACATGAATCATAATTATTTTTAATTGTATGCTTCTTTCTTATTTTCTGGAGCCCTTGCTAATGTGCTGAGTTCTGGAACAATTTGTATTTGGTTAACAATTCATACTCGGGTATGGCTCCATACAAAGTTAGTTAGTTGAAAGGCCCTATTAATTCGATTCGGCCGCATGCCTTTAAAGATCGTCGGCGGGGCGAACGACGAGCCAGCGACAGCGTAATAAATGCTGTAGTCAAACGCTAGTATGTACCGATGTAAGCACAATGGCCGGGCGAAGCGCACAAATGAACAAGTTAACCAACGTTAAACCAAAAATGTTTCATACATACATACTAATGCACATATGTACGTGTTTGTATGTGCATATATGCGATACAATATAAACGCACACAAGCACTCAAGTAAACATTGTTGTATATATGTAGATACATATCATATCCATATACACATACATATGTACATAGGTACAAATGAATGTATGTACACAAATCTAAATGGTTATGTATTCGCTTATGTGGAGCTGCAGCAACAAACGACAACAGTTGAAAGCGACCAGCACAAGAATTTCACCAGATTTTGTTGCTGCAAGTCTTCAGCAAGATGTGTGGAATGGAAAATTGTACATAAAACACACAAACATGGAAGGCGGGGGCGACGGGAGAACGGCAGCATCAGCAGTCAAGTGAGGTCGGAGCGCTAAAGCCATGAGAAATAAGTACCGTAGATTGGCAGCTCCCGCGCGCACAAAACATACGCACACACACGTACATGCTTACAAACACACAAACACTTATATCGACGCACAACTAGAGGAAACCTCATTGTAGCGGTGTTTGCGGCCATGATGTGAGTCCCCAACTATGGTAGTTGGCTGCACTAACACAGCGTCGCATGTAAAACACACGCATACAAACATCCGCTACACATTACACGAAATCGAAAGAGATGTGACGATGTGCATGCTATGCGTGCGACAGAGATATCATATTGTGTATTCGCATGAGATCTCGAATTCTTGTATGGATGGGTGTATGCATCCATGTTTCAGTGCGCAAAGAGAGGTTGTCGCTCGCTCAAGCACGTCACAAAGCGACAGCAAAACAAAGCAATAGGCAGACAGAGCCACACGCATACATATGTAGTTGGTAGAGAAAAGGTATAATAATAATGCATACATATGTTTGTACCAACAAAAGTACAAAAACGTAGCAACACAAATGCATACAGAGATAAAATGCCAAGCGACCGCAACAAACGGCCAGAGTCATCTCTGCGCATTCAGAAGTATACACACACACACACACCTACAAATGTGTCTCCGCTTCTTACTACATTTGTTCGCCATATTGGTTGGTGTGTTGGTATGGCTTGCGCGCGTCACAACGAGGCGAGTTGGCTGATGGGGTTTCGCTCGCTCGCTTAACGCGCTACAAAACACACAGAGCCCGTAAACATACGTGTGTGAGCGAGTGATAGCGAACGAGCTGGGCCAGCAGTGCGAACGAGAAGACAGTGAACGAATTGGTTAACGCATCTGGCAGGCAGGCGGGTAAGCAAGCAACATTAACGAAAACAGGCATAGCGAACTCGTTTCACAACGCAGGCTAAACCGCTTTCCACTTTGCTTTGTTGCTTTGTTAGTTTTACTGCACTGCAGCAAAAGTTGGGCGACAGCAACAAACGGCAACAAGAAAAAAACCGAAAAAATGAGGTAGCTGGCATTTTGTGAACAAATGGAACGAAGCGCCTGATTTGCACGCCAAGAGAAAGAGAGAGAGAGAGAGCTCAGAAGCGGCATACATATGTGAATATGTTTGTATGCTTGTGTAAAGAAAACACACGTACATATGTATGTACGTAAATCGACTGTTTACAGCGACGGATGTGCTGGGCTACGTATTCAATTGCTTCGATGTTGCTTAATTTGCGCCATGAAATGGCTGCTATGCGCAGCTTGTAGCTCTGTACGAGCACTTGGCGCTCTTCAGATGTCTTCGTCGTCATTGACGCTTCTGCTACCGCTGCTGCTGCCGTGGCAAAGTTTTCGTAACGTTAGCCCGAACAATTTGCGCTACTTTAATTCCAATGAGTAGCATACTGGAATAGATATAGCCCGGGTGATTGAAAAACAGCGGCTCCGCTGGCTGGGCCATGTCGTACCAATGGACAGAAACGCTTCAGCTGAAAGTATACAATGCGGGTCGAAATGTTGGTAACAGAGGAAGAGGCAGACCTTGTATAATAGAAAGACCAGGTGGATAAGGACTTGGCTTCACAAAAACACAAACACAACACAACAGAGAAACTGCTTGCGGTTACAGAGTCAATCAATAGGAAAAAAGAAGAAGTATACTGTATGAAGTGTTTCCGCTGACTTAGCATTTCAAACTTACATATCCGCTAAGGCGGTTATTTTTACACAGTATATGACAAACAAGCATGGGGCCCTTACCTAATTTAATAAGCCCTTTAACATTCAATCGACATTTTCCCATATTTAGTAATGGATTTTGAAAACAAGAACTTGGTTTTTAAACGGTAGATGTTCTATGTTTATTCCAAGATTCCCACAAACAAAATATTAGGCCCCCAAAATAAAGAAATACATACATATGTCTACTTCCAGTTTGTCCAAATTCTTGTTGATCGAAGTCGGACTGAAAATGTAAAAGTTATAAGTACTTAGCTAAAAATAGAGAATAATAATGTTTACCAAATTTTTGATTTTCTTAGCTATTAGTTCAGTCAAATTAGGGCCGAAAATTAGTCATCGGAATGGTGGTCAGTTTCCTTTGAATAGAAAGAGGCTAGTTGATAGGTATGCATGTAAAAAGTGATTTGCAGGACTCATAATAGTTTAGAAACACGGCCGTGTTGTGCAGATATATTCAAAACTTTTCAAATGTCTTAATATCTGACTTCATATTCAGCAGTACACGCGAAATGACAATTGAAGGTTGGAACACTTTAAAGTAGTGTATTTAAGTGCATGTTTTCGCAACTTATAATCCAAGTGTTCAAAGTGCTTAGAGTAAAGGAAAAATTCTTGTCTGGAGGATGAGCGCCGCCGACTATTTTTGAACATGTTTTATTACTACATAGGTTCGGTTAAGTTAGGAGGGCGTGTGTGAAATAATCCACACTTTCACTCGGAAACAGAATTGTCCATTGTGAATGCCCTCTTTTAGTGAGTGTCAGGAGGAGACTCGTACTTATATCAAAAGAGTAACCTTAAGTCAATATTTTACCGAAGAAGCCGAATAGTTCCAACAGTTCCAACTCTGCTACTTCGCCCAGACTGCTGAAGAAGCGTGATCCCAAGTGCTTGAGTTGCTTCGTCTGTAGACCTGGACATCGACACAGATAGTGGTTAATTGACTCTTCCTCATCCTCATCATGGCAGCCTCTGCAGAGAGTATTCGTTGGTATTCGCCACTGTTGGAGCATTGGTGCTATAGAACGTTGTCCTGTGATGACGCCGGTAAGGGCTCTTACTGCAGATCGATTGGGTTTCAGTATGTCCTTTGTGTTTTTCCCACTCAGCCGCGGACATAATAATCTTGTGGTCTCACAGTCTTCCCGTTTCTTCCACAAACCATTCGTCACGGCCACGGTGTACTCATTAATTTTCCTAACGTGATTACTAAACCGTGGTAGTACGGAGCTATCCGCTTCTTCTATTGGCATCTCTGAGCCGCATCTAGCAATCTCATCACCCGACTCATTCTCTTCAATATTGCTATGTCCGGGAACCCAGCATAGAGTGATGTTGATACGGCTCAGTGACGTCAGCGTGGTGCGACATTTCCATACAATTCCCAATTTCACTATCCTATTGCCTTCAGTGCTGCCTGACTGTCAACAAAAATAGTGGCTTTGTCTTCTGGAACTCTACAACTAAGTAAAAGACTAGCCGCCCTCTCTATAGGGTAGATCTCCGATTGGAAGACACTGCAGTCTACGTAAATAGTGAAAGATTTCTTTCAAGTTATGACTTGCTACTTAAGGCAAAGGTATCCAAATATACACCGAGGATAAAGAGAAGCATCCGTCTAAATTTGTGACGAAAATTTACCCATGTGGACACATCTGTATCAAAACGGCAATACTATGTACGTCAGCTCACATACAGGGTGTCCCAGAAGTAACGTGCCAAACTTTAGGGGAAGGTAGGTGGGTGGGTAAGCTCACTGATAAACAAAAGTTTTTCAGGTAAAAGTGTCACCGTTTTTGAAATATTTACATTTTTTCGAATTAAAAAAAAATCGTGCCTTTTCATGTGTTTTCTTTAACTGCAACTACAAACCGGGCAATACTTAGTAAATTTTTTATCTAAAATACTTCCAGATAGTTGCCTCTCCATACTCAAATGCAATGTAGTTAAAATATATTAAGGAACCATCATAAAATTAGGACTATTTCTGGATTTTTAACTTTTTGATATTTTCTTCCCCAACTTTGACTATCTCGGGTGAAAAAAAAATGTACTGAGCTATAACTTTACATTACATAAAAAAATTGCTCATTTAATAAAGATTTCAGAAAGGTGCCACACTTACTGTTTTGAATAGAAAAAAAAAGTTATAGCCGCTTTTGTGGGTAAAGGACTGAGACACGCTAGAATGTATTTAATAGATTTAAATTGAATTTGCTCTTGTTACCGTCAAATGACATGCTAAATAGTACAAAGGTACATTATTACCTGCTCCTGACATTATTTTGTGTTACTTACCGGAATTCGGACTAGAGTCTATAACAAGGGCTATATCTATCAATATTTTTTGTGAAGGATGGGTTCACGTGAAATAAGATATACATGAGTTGTTTGAAGAAAAATTTATTCATTTATTGATAAAATATGCTCAAATTGGCGACCTTCTACTCTAATACAAGCTCGGCACCTTTTAAGAAAAGACGCTTTTAGAGATCTTAAACTCAATTGGGCTATCTCAGCAGCAGCTCCATTTATTTGTTCCCGCAAATGCTCTTCGTTTTGAATTGTTTTTGAATAAATTTTGTCCTTAAGACAGCCCCAGTAGAAAAAATCGAATGGATTCAGGTCTGGCGATCGAGCGGGCCACGTGATTGGCCCGTATCGTCCAATCCATCGGCGAGGATAAGTTTCGTCTAGATGAGCTCTTACTTCACGCCCGTAGTGAGCAGGGCAACCGTTATTTTGCAGCCATAGTCGTCGCCGCAGGTTTAAGGGTACATCTTCTAAAAGAGTTGGAAGCCGTTCCTGAAGGAACTCTGAGTAACTGGGAAAGTTGGGCGTTGGCGGCAGTTCCACAAGTCCCAATATCTGACAATTAAAAATACCGCACCATAAATTTATTTTGTACCGGTACTGCGAACGATATTCTTCGTGAGGATTGTCTATCTGCCAACTGTGAAGGTTATGTAAATTAATCTAACCATCACGTTTGCATGATGAATCATCGCTCCAAATTATTTTATTAAAAAAGTTGGAGTCTGATTCATGCATTCGCAACATTTCACGGCAAAATCTAACCCTCGCTAGGTAATCTCTTTCTCGTAGAGCCTGAACACGTTGAATGTGGTAGGGATGAAATCGATGGTCTATTAAAGGTTTGTGAACTGTAGTTTTTTGTATTCCCTTCCGTCGAGTATGGAGAGGCAACTATCTGGAAGTATTTTACATAAAAAATTTACTAAGTATTGCCCGGTTTGTAGTTGCAGTTAAAGAAAACACATGAAAAGGCACGATTTTTTTTTAATTCGAAAAAATGTAAATATTTCAAAAACAGTGACACTTTTACCTGATAATTTTT
>NW_016158177.1:18406-51462 GCF_001687245.7 Rhagoletis zephyria
CCGTCCCGTGCATCTACCGTTGCAGGACGTCCTGTTTCGCCGCCACGCCTTCCAGGTATGCGACCTTAAAAAGTGAAAAATGATAGTTAACAAGAAAGCAAACAAGAAAGGTGTAAAAGTCTTACCTTCATATATTTCTTCTGAGTCCGAGCGAATACTTCACGACCCAGAAATAGTCCTAATTTTATGATGGTTCCTTAAATATATTTTAACTACATTGCATTTGAGTATGGAGAGGCAACTATCTGGAAGTATTTTACATAAAAAATTTACTAAGTATTGTTTATCAAGGAGCTCACCCCCCCACCTACCTTCCCCTAAAGTTTGGCACGTTACTTCTGGGACACCCTGTATACGCACGCAGACGTGCATGCATATTTAAATGCGTTTATGCATAACAGTTGCAGCTTGCAGCAATCAACTTTGGTTGCTCTTGTTGTTTTTCTCGTAGTGCGCACTCGTTTCCGCAGGTTGGCCGCTGGCAGCGCATTCGCTCTTACAAATCACACTTTGCATTGTTGGGTAATTGGCGACGTTGACGTTGAACGCTTGCAGCCCCTCATACAACGAGTAGTTCGGCAACTACCGAAACAAATCAATATGCGATGTAACAGGGAGCTGCAGCGGGCGGCGGTGATCCCAAACATCACAAGCTCGCATATAGATTAAATACATATGGATATCTATATGTACATGCATACATACATATGTATATACATATGAGCTGGACACAAAAACAAAACAAATAATAATAAGAAAATAGTTTTGTCGCAAAGGCGCCATAAAAAAACGCATGTGTGTGTTCGTTGCGTTGCGTAAACTCCACAGCTACGGCTGCAGCAACCCTGTGTGGGTTCGCTCGCATTTGTACACACATACATACACACATTCATAAATATATACATACATACATATGTACGTATATTCATATTACAAAAGCAAACAGATTAGGCTCTTTTTTGTTGTATTGCAGCAGCGCAGCGTTTATTTATCCATAAAATATCATTTATTAAGCAGGCATACATACATGCACACATATGTATGTACATATGTTCATACATACATGGGTCATTCCTTTACAAACTGCACGCCTTTTTGGGGGAAAAAATGATGACATCTCCGAATGAGCTTTACGTTCTAACAAATTAAGAAACATGTATGAACATACATATGTACATATTTCTGAATTTTGCTGAAAGATTGTTTTTCATAAATATCGGGGCTTTATCTGCTGATTCGTAGGATTTCCTTTAATACCCTCCAGTCGATATCTCGAGGTCTACTGATCGGATCAATGTGTGGGGGGGGAGGGGTGAAATAACACAAACGGCAATAACGCAAATTTGTGTTATTTCCCAATAGATATAGAATGTGAAATAACACAAATTGGCTTTATTTCATTTCTCGTTGAGCAATAAGACCAACTTTTATACTTAACGATTTGAGTAATAAAGCAAAATAGTGCACATATGTAGTCCCCCAGTAACATTTGACAAAAAGTAGTACATGAACAAGTTAAATGGACGGATTTGTAAGTATACAATTTTGAATTTNTATGAAAAATGTTTCACATGCAAATAGATTTTAACAATTTAGAATTTTTGTGAGAAGAAATGTAAAATATTTGACATTTTCGAGAACAAATAATTTGAAAAAAATCAAATCAGCTGCTATACTGATATTACCTGTTCAATGTGCCTTGGTTTCATTTTAAAAGAATGATCCACATACATATGTACATATATGTACATATGTGAGTACATATGTATGTATGTGCAGCACTTGTTCTTAACACATTGTCTATAATAATTCCCGAATCCAAGTTAATACTGTTCTGCATTCAACAAAATACAGGGACCGCATTCGAATGTACATACATACATATTAAATGAATGCATCTTAGTTTGATCACAAATCCACATGCATACATACATACATACGTAACGCATTTTCATACATACAATACACATACGTGTGTACCTTAAGCGCGGATTTAAAAAAGTTTGTATTTTCTCTCTTCAATACGAAAACATTAATGGTGTTTTCGTTTCTACCATAAAATTTCGCCTTTTCGTTGCCCCTTTCTCTTTTCGTGTTCAATTCTAAAATAAAGGCAAACGGTGAGAAAATTGTGTGTTCCTTTCTTAAAATGTCACACTCTTATAAGAGGAAAAAGGCACATTCTCTGCCCTTTGAAGTTTTGTCAGGGCGATGGTTGCCCTGAAAATCGGATGATGGCTTAAAACGACAATATTATGAAATGCGTGAGCTAGACAAGGACAAGAAGCCAAAAACATGCCCTTTTAGAGGGTTGAGTGTAACATCAAACACATTTTGCACATAAAACGGGTAACATTTTTGGAAGAAACGAAATCACCATAAATATTTTTAACCATAAAAAAAAGTAAGGGATACGGATATACATACTACATATGCATATGTACATTAGGCTGTGTCATTTTTGAGCAACTTTTTTTTTCAACTAACAAACAGGCTAAAAACTTTCAAAAAGGTGAAAAAAAGAGCTTCTAAAAATTTGAGCTCTTAATATTAGCATTAAGTGGTGCCTGTTCCTAACTTTCCATTTCACATATAAATAACATGGAAAAAAATGTTTCGTTTTTCTTATTTTTCTTATTTTTGTAGCTGTAGTTAATCAAATAATAAAATAATATCTAAGACGTAATTTTTTTTTATTTTAGCTTTATAAAAATATAAGAGCACAAAAACCAGTTTTCTGATTAAAAATAATTTTTAAGACATAAAAAAGTCATCAGTGTTAGTTTGATAAAATAAAAATCATAATTTCATACATTTGCAACTTTAAGTTTGAATATCTTCAGAACGGCTCACTCTATAAAAAAAATTAATTAGAACTTTTTTGTAGAGCGTTCAATTTCCTACCAAAATAATTTTTCAGTTCATTTTTACAATGCTTATATGTCAAGCTACAAAAATAAGAAAAACGAAACATTTTTTCCCATGTTATTTATATGTGAAATGGAAAGTTAGGAACAGGCACCACTTAATGATAATACTAAGAGACAAATTTTTAGAGGCTCTTTTTTCACCTTTTTGAAAGTTGTTAGCCTGTTTTTTAGTTGAAAAAAAAAAGTTGGTCAAAAATGACACAGCCTAATGTACATATAAATGAGTATGCCTGGACGTATGAGCGCCGACTCATTTGTAATAAAAATTTCCAATGGGTATTTTAGGCGCACTATTGCCAGTAACTTCTTTTTATTTTTAACCAACGAAATTGTGAAAAATAAAACAATATATCGCCGTTTAAAGTACAAAACCGCGTATCGACATTCTGCAAAACCGCGTAACTGACATTGGCTGCCAAAAATTGGATTTGCTCACACAAACTCTTGGCTTAATCCTTATCCATTCGTCCTGAAATATACTAACCAGAAACGCGATTTCTTTATAAAAAAGAAACCCGTTTTGAAATATTAATGTTTTTACTCTCCAGAAAATAATTTTTGCAACCTCACATAAGCGGTTTTGCATTATTTTTATACGCGGTTTTGCATTTTGTTGATACGCGGTTTTGTACTTTAAACTACGATACATGGGTCATTCCAAGTAAAAGGGGAAAATGATGTAAATTTTAAAATGCCTCAATTATAAATATATACCTATTTCACTAGTAAGCTCTTGATAAATGACTACATTTCAATAATATGTTGAAAAATATTACAAAATAAATATAATTATTGGCTATAAAAACTTTTACTTCATACATAATTACTTTACACCAGTCACAAAGGCCGGTCCCACCAGTCACAATTTTAAATATTTTTTTATTTACCTATGAATATTATATTAGCTTGAATTTTAATGAAGACGAAAGCGTATAGTATGTGTTTTACAACACATGAAAATCTGGATTGAAAATGAAGTGTTTTGGCTAAAATTCGTTCTTGAGAGACAGAGTGATTTTCAGTGTCCCACCAGCCACATTCAATAAAATATAAGTTACAACGACCTTCGGAAATGTTTGGTATTTTTTTCAAAAGAATTGTATACATTAGTTATTTAATTGCGGTAAACAATTTATTTCACTCGTCCGACGACATAGTTATACTTCACGGAGTTGATTACATTCTGGAGTCAAATGTCCTACCTGTCACAAAGGAATGGCCCAAATGAGTATTTTGAGATTGCATATGTTTTTGCCTGTTTGGCCGAGCTTCTCATCCCATTTGTGTCGTGTGGGATGCACATCTTGATTATATTGCACAAATGGAGGGATCTACAGTTGTAAGTCAATTCCAAACGGCAAATGACCTTTTATGAGAAGTTGTTTATGGTAAAAATATACTCAGAAGTTTGCCATTGCGTGCCAGAGAACACGTACGCACGAAGTACCAGTACGCACCTATTACTACTCGACTACTCGACTACGACGACCTCAATACCCTAAGGATGCTTATACTTGTCTATCTATGTAAGTTCGGTTAAAAACAGAGCATGTTAACTAAATTACTTAGTTTGGATATTGCAAATGGGATAAATGCAGGGAAATAATCTTCCAACGAAAATTTATGGGTTTCTTCACGAGTCAGAAACAATAAAATTTCCAAAATCTTCCACTTATAAAACTTTCCAAACGATTTTTTTTTCAACATTTCGTTCAGCTCTTACATACATCTATGTGGGTGCGTATACAATGTATACTATACATATATATATTCTTAGATACTAGCTCATGCTTGCGATTTCAGGTCTATCGCCACTCAGAGTCGAGGGGTCAACAAAGAAAATTTTATCCAGAAATGTTATGCAATCGCAGGTGAGATCTCTCCGTGTCACCTGCTTATGATTTATTTTGACTTCCCTTAACTTATTGTCTATACAATAAATATGCCCCAGAGGATGACGTGAATTTAAAGCTCTGACTACAAAAATTTAAGTCGTTAAATTAAATCCTCCTTAAGTGGTTAAATTAATCCTTCTCCATACAAAGCTAAATAAAATTTTTATTCACAAATGCGTATATATGTGAGCAAAAACCCTGAACGCTTGATATTGAGTTCTAGCTGTACAATTAGTTTGCCCAATTAAAGAAATTTTTCATTAACAGGTAAATTGAAAGAGTAATTGACCGCTAGAATATGATCATCCGACAGCAGATCCATTGAATAGTAAATATTCCCTAAATACGAGTATACATTACCTCCAAGGATCGCCTGAAACTAATGTGAGCGTTTTTAATAATTTTGTATTATTTTTATTTTTATTTTATTATAAAACTATTGTCACTTCAAACATTTGCTAAGTGCTTAGCAGAGCTTTTCTTCCTGTCTTCTCCGCCTTGGTGTTGTCACACAATTTGAGGGACCTAAAGCCTCCGAACGACAGATGGTTTTTATGAGCAAATTTTTCATGGTAGAAATTTCCTGCTGTTTGCTAATTTAGATATGTACATAAATATAGCTCGAAAAAGTGGGCGAAACTTGGTTCTTCAGGGCGATAAGGGTGCTAACATGTCAACAATAAATAAATATGAAGTAGGGTGGCAAATTCAATATAATGCTAACAGTATGTTCGGCTGTTGGGAGTTAATTGATAAATTTGTTTAGATGAAAATACGAGTAGTGCAAGGACTTGAAATTGAAAAAAAAAAAAATGGAATGAGTTGTTCAACTTAAAACTTATTAAATTAAATAAAATGCAATGTAAATAGTTCCATAAATTGGGCCGGAACATCTCGAAACATTTACATGTGTATGTATGTACTAGGTATGTACATATACATATATCTCTGGCGGCCGCCATAGCCGAGTCGTTAGAAGTGCGTATTTCAATTCGGTAGGGCCAAGGTTTGATTCTCAACATAAAAAATGTGTAAAATGTGTACGTTGGTGAAAACCGTAGTAATATAAGAAGCAAACCACTTTGAATGAGAAGCGCCTATAAAATGAGTGCGCCAAACATTTATGTCCATATTAACTTTACAAAAATCTTTTTGTGTTCAAAGCGGTGTTGCCAGTAACTGGGTTATTAAAATCGCGTCTAAATACAACCTAAATCCCGTTTATACTCAAGATATTACAGAAATCCCGCGCTGTATGTATCTATTATACATAAAATGCTTTTGAATGAAAAATACATGTATGTACATTAGGGTGCTTCTTTTTGCGACTATTGTTTTTTTCACTTCTACTTGGAAATTTTTGGGAAAACACCAAAAAAAATCTCCCTGAAAATTTGAAACCTTAATATTAACATTAAGTACTCGCCCAAGGCGTGCAAAGATTTCTCATATAAAATACACGTAAACTTTGTTTCTTTTTTTCTACAGCTCTGAGGCATTTTACGGTATAATCTTGGTCAATGATGGGTTTTCTTCAGAATTGAATGCTCAACAAAAGTGTCCATTGCAGCGTAATCCTCACTCTCACCAGCGAGTTATTACGGGTCACTAAACCCAATTTGGTGGAAGGTTTAAGAAAAAGAGAAGTGCAGAAATGGATTCCTCATACCAAAAAAATCCCTACAGCATGTTTTTGTACAAAATTTAAGCAATTCTTTACGATACTTCAGCAAAGTGCTAAGAAACCTATTTTCACAATTTGGCAAATTCCAAATTGTTTTTAGAGCCATGGTTTCTTCGGCAAAGTTGCTTAGAATTCTACGTATGTATGTGCAATACGCGCATATTTAGTCGAAAAAATCTTCCATAAAAATTTACCCGCAATTATATACCTACATATTTTACACAAACAGCCTTTTCATTCGTTTTCGCGTTTAAATTGATCAGATGGCTGACATTTCATTGGCTAATCTTAGTTTAAACTAGCCAGCTCGGGCGTTTACACTAAGTTTAAGTCGCAGCCGTGCACATAAAAACTGGCCCTAAGTCGCACAATTAGTATGTTTTTGGACAGAAAATCCCATTCGCCCTTTTTAATACTAAAATCTCGAAAAAAGGGCGAAATCGCGCAAACTGGCAAAACTGGTTCAAAAGGATTAAGTGGTAGTAGATTTTTAATTTGCGTAGACAGCAAGCATTTAGATTCGCAGATTTTCAACGATTAATCTATTAAATGTGCTGATTAAGGTTTATTACGGTTTTGTTGAAAGTATTTTATTTTTTATCAGCAATACAATTGGAGGTATGTTTGTACTTACATAAGTATTTAACTTTGGAAAGACTAATACATACATCTATTGCTACATACAACTTAACAGTATACTTCTCTAACCGAATTCCGATGATTCAGTTCCAATTGAGCAATCTGAATTTCGAATCTGCGAGGCATAAGTAGGTGCACCATCTGAGAGTGAAAGGTAGACTCTGGACTCATCGGAAAAGAATAAGTGAAGATGAAGATACGTGGTGCATACATTCATTCTCTATAGTTTATAAAGTCGAATTTCTGTTTTGTTCCCTCTTCGTTGCTTTTAAGATCCTGTCCTCTCTCCAGATTTATGCAAAGCCTTTTGAAGTTCATCCATCAAATTATGAAAATGTAGTAGGTATTTACTTGAGTCCCAGATGAATTATAGCACTTTAACTCCAGTTAAATAGGAATTGAGGCTGTGTGGATTTATAAATACAGTTAAGGAGTGTCGCAAAGGCGTCAAAGTTCAAATTACCCTGTGCGACACGCCTAAACCGACTCCAATCGGGACCAAAATGCATATGGGATATCTTCGACTATCGTAGTATCGATTTTAGGTATTAGATGAAAAAAAATGTTATTTTAACTTTTTGAGTCTCCGTAGAGGAATCTGATTACCGATTCAGGGGTGAATCTGATTTAAGGACCACCCTAATATACATGCATACATACATATGTATGTTTGTGTGATCCTACTTTAATGAGAGGCTTCTGGGCATTGCATACGACACCTATAGACGTTGCATTTTAAATATCACCCTTGAATTTACTGAATGCACTTAGTACATATGAGCAAATTGATTAAAAAAAAATATCATCAACCAAATGTAATGACTTTTTTCGAATTCTCATAAATAATAGTAATTATACGAAATCCGTTTTTGTATCCCAAAAATGGGTACAGAATATGTGCGATTTCATAAATGTCTTATATGCATGCACTACATACATACATACATATGTACATACGTATGTACTAAATGCAGCAAAACAACTCAGAAAAACAAACAAAAATTTGGTCGTGGAAAAGTGTTGTTATTCACTCGAAAGCGGCACAAGTGTTTATAAATTTTTTTTGAATGCCTAAAATTATATACAAGCAATTGTGGAAAAAATTGAAAATGCGCCAAAAAGCAAAAAATATCCGTTTGGAAGACAGAGGCAGTGTGACTAAATGCAAAAACAAAAAACAAAGATGCGCAAAGAATGCTTATTTTTTTCTAAACTCTGACGTAATTTTTTGTTCGGGTAAATTTTTTTTAAAATATTTTTCTACGCTTCTACCTATCTATACATAAACATGCACATATCAGTGGGCCTTCACGAAACCCCTTACGTATGTACATATGTACATATGTGATTTTGGATGGTTTGATTTTATATTAAAAATAATAAATTTCCATGAAAAATTTTTATTTTTAATAAGTTTTTAGTAAAATTGATTCTTAAAGTTACAACTTTGATTTGGTAATAGTCAAAGTATTCAACCTTTTTAACCTTTAAAGAAAAAATGACCGAATTCGAGATAAGTTGCCTTGTTAAATGTCCACAGATGTATAAGTACATTTGTATGTACACATACGAGTTTAGATATTCACCAGCGTAAAATCAGGCACGAAAAATATCTATAAAGTATATTTTCCTCTTTTGACGTAGTTCAAGTTAAAGAAAAAAGTGGTTTGAAGCAGGTTGAAAATAAACAGTAGGTATACATACATATGTATGTATTTTCCAACAAGCGTATTACATAACAAAACTACAAAGTCAAAAAAATTCGTGGCCGATTATATACCGATAAATATTTAATAACCAATAAAAGCGACTTTTAGTGCAAGTGTAAATCTGAAGAATCGTAGCTCAAAAACGATTTGAGATTTGATGAGTCTCCAGAAGTTGAATTTTCTATTGAAATCAGCCACTGCAGCTGTAATATAAAACGCTCGCGCAAACAACCGCGCCCCAACGCGCATTAAATGCGACTAAATGGCAGAGAAAGCCAGTCGTCAGTAGGTACTCGTACTTGGGGCTCCAACTTACGCCAGCAGCGCCAACAGCGCCGCAACATAGCAAAACAAGCAAAAAACGTTTAGCTACAAAATAGGAACAAAAAATTTAAAAGCACAGACATCCATACACACACTTGCGAACATTTTGCTACAGCATTCAACCACAGTGGAAAAGGAGATGAGGTGGGAGGTGATAGGAAGAGGTGGAAAGATAGCTAACTTTGGTGTATGTACGCACTACGTTGTTGGAGCATGCTCAATTAATGTGGCGGAATTATACACACACATCAACACATACATACCCTGCAGTGAAAAGCCAAACCCGTTAGGAAAAAAACTAGTTCATTAACTAGAATGTGCTTACCAGTTCGACAATTTCGAAGAACTTAAGCGTTCAGCGACATCTGCCATTGAAATGTCAAAGCCAAAAATAAAACGCAACTAATTACTTTTGTTAGAAATTTGGGATGTGGCGTCACGTGAAGACTCTGGTCCTGGTTCTGAGATCACAGGTTCGAGGCCGCTTGGAGGTGGTTAAGATTTTTATACCCGAGCGCACTTGTGCACAAGGGTATTATAACTTTGTTCACATAACAGTTGTTTGTAACAGGCAAAACGAATCGAGATAGATATTGACAAATGCGTACATAAATGATCAGGATGAAAAGAGAAATCGATTAAGCGGTGACTGTCTGTCCGTCCGTCCGTCCGTCCGTCCGTCCGTCCGTCTGTGCACACGATAACTCGAGTAAAAATTAAGATATCTTAACGACACTTGGTACGTGTACTTCTTTCGGGCGTAGGACGGATGGTATTGAAAATGGGCAACATCGGACAATAACCACGCCTACCTCCCATATAACGGTAATTTTCAGAAATACGAAAACTGCGATATTTTAGTAACTACTGAAGATTATTAACTCAAAATTAATATTTACAATAATTTTAAGACGAAAAATAAGAATATTATAATTTTTTGAAAAATGGGCGTAGCCTTATGGCCGAAAATTTTTAAAATCGGACAATAACCACGCCCACATTCCATATAAGGGTAATTTAGAGAAATACGAAATCTTCGATAAATAAGTAAATATTAAAGCTAATTTATTAAAAATTGACGCTTGCAACAATTCTTTACCAAGAAATACGTTTATAATAAAATTTTGGAAAATGGGCGTGGCACCGCCCACTTCTGATCACATATATGTATCTCGGTAACCGTTCTACCAATTTGTACCAAACTCGGTATGATTATTGTGCTTACCACATAAAAGCAAAGCGTTGAAAACTGTTGAAGTCGGACTAAAATTGAGGCGTTTCATATAACGGTAAATTTTAGAAACGCTTGAAACTTCAATATTTCGAAATGTAAGGACGCTAATTTACTCAAAATTGATACACCCCGGCTTACCATGTAGCGATAGCTTTCGGAAAGATGAAAAACATATATGTATTTAATATTTGCGCCGGGTATTTAATGTTCGGCTCCGCACGAACTTAGACTTTCTTACTTGTCAAAGTTAAATCTATGTAAGTAAAAATAATTATTTCCATTTAAATGTAAATAACAAATGCTTGTGCCATAAAAAAAAAGAAATACATTTTTTTTTTTAAATTTCAAAATTACAAAAACTCTTAATAAAAAAATTATAACAAATAAATAAATAAAAAATAAAAATTTCCTGCACCAGAACTTGAACCTGGAACTGGGGCACACCACGCCCCAGTGCTTTGCTCTGTCGGCCATTGCCACTGTTGGAGCGCCGCGAGCAAAAAGGCATACTTAGGCTTTTCACGGGGGATGAATTGGCAGACTATCTCATCAACTGGTATGATGCTACTAGTATTTCTATTAGTAGATGTTGATGCATAGCCTGACAATTGACATTTCGTAGGACATCGCAATGTTAAAAATACCAGTCGCTAACATTGAAAAAGGATAGAACGTGAACTAGTTGAGCTGAAACACAAACTGGTACACAATTCTAGTAGCTTTCCCTGCAGGGTACTTAAACGCTTATGAGTGTATGAATACTATGTGAGTATATGTACATATATGTACATCAATGTGTATGTACTATGTACGTGCCGTTGGACTGGGTAAAATTGTGACTCGGGCAGCGGGAGCGAGTAGCTGTGGTCATAATGGAGCTCAAGTGCTGCGAAAGCAGCTGAGGTGCCACTTCTGCTGAGTGCCAGTTCCACGCAAACGCCTCGCTGCGGCTTATAATCACATAGCCAACAACAATAAATGCACTTGTATGAAACTACATACATATGTACATATGTACACATGTACATATACCACCTCAGATGTTCGCCTAAGTGGATTGTTGAACAAACGGCTTCACTGGCGAACGAGCAAGTTCCCCTGCATTTCCACAGCACCTCTCCGTGCGTCGTGCAACCAACTCGATGAGCACCTACGAAAATTCATACATACATATGTACGCCACCACATACAAAGCCATATGTATGTATGTGTATGCATTTATTCTTGTGTGAACGATTATATACGTACATACATATGTATATACATATGTGTGTTCATTTATATGCACTTAAGTGAACTAAATGTGTATGCGAGTGTTCGGGTACCGCAAACCACTGAATATTTGGTAGCTTGCTTTATTTTCCATGCAGTGTGGGGCCTTATAACACCAAAGTATGGGCACGTAAACACAGCCATGGTCTACTAATAAAAAAACAAAGTTTTGATGATTCCTTCATGTTTTTTCTGACACTACTGACTAGCTCAGAAGTATCGTCATCGCCAAGCCAGCTGCGACGTTCTAACGCTCTTTACGAATTTCACCGTAGTTGATAGATTAGGTGGCTAGTGAGCAAACTTATATTAGTAATATCTAACAACTCGACGTCTTTACTACTGAAAGTATTGAATAAAATAATCAAAACTCTCGGTTTAAATATCTGGAAATGTATCTAAAAAACGCAGCTATAACTTCTGCCATTCGTAAATTATTGTTGTGTTTCCACAACCTTTTTTTAACCAAAACGGCCTCAAGCTCAATAAAATTGTTGAATATAATTGCTATTAGGACAAAAAATAACATAAAACAAAAAAACCGCTTTAATGTTTTTGTTGCCTCTAGCCAAGATTGCTAGCAACCCAGCTTAGAGAACGATCTTCTATTTGCACATCACCTTTGGGACTTTTTGAACGTATCCATTTGACCACCAGGCCTGCATTAGTTTCGCCATACAATTTTACACTGCTAGTGAACTACATACTTAACAAATCTGAAATCTATGTAAATGCTGAGACCAGTTTATGCAGACGACCCGTTTGAGAAGCCTTACTTTAAACTTTTCTCTGCTACACTTGTCCAAATTTGTAGCTCGTTTCTGTAACTCTTCTCTACCGATTATTTCTCTACTGATAGAGAATATACATACGTCATTCTCTACTACTCATTAGCAGAAGAGAACAAGGCCGCGAATTCATATATACGCAGAATTTTGTCCATTACTGGAGCCCTCAGTGTTGCTTACTACAGTGTTGCCACTCATCAATGCCTTTTCATAAACTTACCTTTTCAACTACAATTTTTCGTGCTATAATAGATCGTAGCTAAATATAAACTACTTAGTTTTCAACAACAAACCTTATTCAATAGTAAATTTCAAATATTGTAAACGTATTTTGAATAGGAAATTATAACTTTTTTACCATCTGCAAAACTGACGAATTTGCAACCATCTAGAAGGAAGAAATCAGCTGACACGAAAAAATCGAAATTACGCCGATTTCTGCGCTACGGGCTACAACTACAGAAGAATTCTGCGGTGTTGAGTTTTCATTTACATGGCGCTCTGGTAAGACAGCTCGTGTCAGCTGACTCGGGTTTACGTTCTTGACTAATTTCAGCTTTAGTAGAGAATTGGTACAGAAACAAGCTACTTGTATCCATACAATTTTCAAAACAATTCTATTTGCTTTTCTTTACAATAATTAATTTTCAAATGACTACTTAACCGGGGGGTCACAGTACATTTTTGAAACAAACAAGAAATGTTTAAGCAAAAAAAAAACGTCTTCAATTGTCATGTACAAATTTAAGAGTTCCGTTAATTTCTTCATGATACAATGACCGCATCTAAGGAAAATTAGTATGAGACCATCTCTGAGGTAACACGTTTCCTTTAAAAAAAGAATTAAAGAACACGGTTGATGTGGTCCAAAGTTACCGGTAACATACAAAAAAATATTCCGATGAATTAATAACCTCCTCCTTTTTTAAGTCCAGCACTTCGATTTTATGTTAAAAACTCGTCCGTTTGTATCTTTTTACAGAAGTCCTGCAAAATTGTTGGCAGTGAGCAAACAAGGAGTATTTCCAGTGATACGTGAGGGATTTATGGCAGAACAATGTGAATTCAAGCAACCAAATTGATCTATCATATTTATCAACGATAGTTGAACTAATTTTTGTTTTTTTGTTTTTTTTTTTTTCAAATTATGGAAGAAACCCAACTTAATATTGATTTGTTCGTAGTATAGGTAGTTGGCGAGACCTTAGCTCAGGATACAATAAGCGGTGGAAGCAACATTTTGATGCGATTTTCCTTCGTCTTCTTTTTCAGATACTAGCTGTTATCATGGCTCCAAGCTACTCCGCCTTGTCGAAATCTTCCTAAATATGTTGATAATAAAGCATTGAGTCCATATTCATTAATGAATTTGAGGAGTCTATACGTACATATGTATATATGTAAGTACATTAGAGCGCCCACGAAATGTATGGCATTTGCACGCGTTTTCTGATAGCTTGTGGGGTAACAAATAAGATCTGTAAGGAAATCTGGACATCTGTAGTGGGAAAAGGCCAAAAAATCAAACATTGCCTAAAAAAAAAATTATAATAATTATATGAAAAAAAAAAATAGAATTATCTACGAGCACCTTGAGAGCTGCAAACTGATTTAAGAAATTTTGATAAAAGAAAATTTCTTTCCATTTCTTGTGCGTCATTTTATATGAATTTTTCGTTTTTCTTGAGACCTGGGAACAGCCCTTAATAACCGCAAACTTACAGTTTTCTTTTACTTTATAATTAATTTAATTTGTATAGCGTTCAATACTTGCAGCGCTAGATTTTCATTATTCTTGAGGGCCGGGAGAGCCTGCGGCATATTTACGCAGAGCAGCCCCTTTAAGTAACCCCACACAAACTAGTTTCAGACTATCAGAGGTGCTCTTCAAAAGAGTCCCTGGTACAGTCCAATTAGTGTAGAAAATTGGTAATCCGCCGTTTTTTATCATGACGGTAAATTCCTTTTGAATACAATGATGCATACATTTAACCGTTAATATCAGTATCCGGTAATAAAACGTAAATATTATTTTGTTCTATCTCATCATAATTATTTTTGGCAATGGGCTAAAATCCTCACTTTTGATCGAAAAAAATCCCAAAACAACGATTAAATTTGACCGACAAAATAAAAATCCAAAATTTAACGATTATACTTGATCAAACTAATTGAAGCCAAAAAATAACGATTTCAATGATCAAAAAAGAAAAATCTTGATATTTAACGATTATTTTTGGCCCCTTATTTATGTTACATAAATTGTTTTTGTTTAAACGATGCAGACTGTCGCATTTGTACCATTTTCGTGGCGCATTTTAGTCCTCGTACTGCATTTGGATTTTGGACCAAATGAAAAGCAAGTTTAAACCACTGTTAAAAAGTTGTGATGAGGTCGAATAAAATTTTCGAATGGTCTGCTCGCATATTCTGATTAAACGGTGCATCTGATGCTCACTTTTTCGAATCGAGTCTCATAGAGAAGACGAGAATTATCGCGTTCGTTTGGTTGCTGTTGAACCAGATTTTAACCTATATACATTTTGTACGGAAAGATTTTCAAATATTTGGCCGGAAGTCTTTGAAAGTACCACCGAGAAATGGCCAATTACTTTGGATATTTCCAAGTGGAGCTAAAACAACTGATGAATTATTTCGATAAAAATAACATTTAAAAATTTCTTTACCTATTTTGGAGCATATTCAATTTCATAATTGCCACGTGTTCAATTTTATAAAACTCAACTTGTAATAAAAGAAGCGACTATCTCCTACAAGGCCTTTATTAGTTGACCCTAGCTGTACAAAAATATTAACTTATGTATGTGCATATATATGTATGTAAGTAATCATGCATATACATATGTAAAAAATGGTGTTGGAACCTGTGTGGTACATTCTTAATCTTTATTCATGTAGGTGTGAATATGCGCTATGTTGGGTTGCACATGTCGCCTGGATAGCTGCAATGATTCCGATGCAAACGTGAGTATTGTTGTGTGGAGCCTGGAATTTATATGAAAAACACATATGTATGTATGTATGTACATTTACGTTCCCATGGGCAGGGGAGCAGCACGATTTCAGAGCCGAACTGTCGTAACGAACACACTTGACTTGGCAAATCGCCGGAAATTTAGCTCACTTGCTTGTCAGGCTGGTTTTCAATACTCGTTCAAGACATGTACCATAATATGAATAAATGAGTGAATCTAATTGATCTACTCCTCTCCTACATACATGTCCTCGAATCTACTCTCTGCATCGCATCGTTGAAAACTGCACGATTTCACTGTGTTTTTTGGTGTGATTGTAAATATGTAGGAGTATATTATTGTTGTGCTTATTCGTAGATACATACATATGTACATATGTACATAGTATGTTTGTATGCCCTTTTGCTCTTATGTGTTACTTTGACGAGTTTGCGCACTGCAAACAAAAATGTCAAGCAATAACAGTAACGATACAAAAGTCTGCGAACTATAATTTTTTTTACATAACGTACGCGTCCATCACTGCTGCAGTTGTTACTAGCGTTGTCCTGGGCTTTGAGAAGGATTTCTGGGGCTCATATGTAAGTGTGTTTGCATCTGTGTGCACCTAGTACATAACATGCAGGTATATACCACATATGTGGTGCATTTGTATGCATATATGTATGTACATACATATTTCTTTTTTACACATAACCATAGCCTCCCACATTGCTGCAACAGCTCAGCAGCAGAATCAAGATGCATAGTCAGCAACAACAGTGAGTTGCTGCAAACGTTGTGTGGCCAATAATAATAAACTTTACTTGCAACAGAAAGCTAGCCCATCTGCAACATCTGCAAGCATATGTATGTATATAGAAAGGTAAATACATTCATACATATGTATGTATGCATGTATGTATGTACACATAAATAAGTACACCAATTCAATCTCCGTTCAACATTTACAACTTAAATTCTGCTAAACGAATACTTTTCTAGAAATTCTCGTGACAAAGAGAAGCTTAAAACAGATGAGAAAACCCTGAAAAAAAATTTGGAAACCAAGTTGTGGTAATTTTAAATATATAACTTATTTATAGGTTTAAAATTTGACAGGAACTTAATTTACCGGTTACAAAACGTTTATTACCAGCGCAGAATAGACCTGTTAATAAGTGGAATGCTATCGTGAGTGCTCACGCTGACCATATTCCAACAAGCATTGAAGAACTAGTTTTCCTTGGTGAATCCAGACGAATGCTGCAATAAGAATCCTGAAAAAAATCGCTCAGCGTCCTATATTATCAGGGCAAATACTAAGTTGAGAATGTCGGATATACGTATGTATGTATACATATATATATAGTCAGGTCGAAAAAATAGCAAAAAGAGGGCAATTTTTAGCGCTTAGATAACCACTGAAACAGTGGTAAATATACAAAAAAATCAAGTACAGGTTAATGTTTTGTTTTTCGTTAAGTTTTTTAAGTGTTGATTGATATTCTCAAATAATAAAGATCTGCGCTGGTCGTTTAAGAACGTTGAATAGACGGAAGAAAACAACTTTCGACATCCACTGATGTGACTGGACAGGATTTTAAATTAGATATTTCCAGTGGTGTTAGTGCATTGATGTAATTGTCACTTTTCCCACTATTTTTAAATATTATTACTATTTGAGATAAATTATTTTTAAACTCTTCAATAACATCAAAGCCTTCTCGTAGAGGCAAACCTTTGGTTTGCAATTTTTGTTTCCCGGGAGAAATGCAATTGAAGTTAAAGTTAAAAACCCAAATCGGTATTGTTTGTAAACATTTCCTTGGTTCACCTATAACATCAGAATCTTTATCCCTGAATTGTATTTGATTCAAATTATTGCAATAATATAAGTAGAGAGTTCCGTTTCGTTGTTTTTCTTTTGTAGTATAACTCAATTTTCGTTTCAAGATGCCGCCATCAAGGAAACAAATTAAAATTCTCGCCGCGTTATCGTACACACATTTATCTGACACAAAATCTGACTAAATTCTGAAGTACTGGAACAGACGAAATGTGATCAGCTGTTTAACTTGACTATCAAGTTACCACACGACTTGAAAGGAAAAATTGATCGATGGTCAAGTTGTAAAAGTGCGAGAAAGTGCGAAGTGTTAAGAAAAACAAATTTTTTTTTTTAATTTTTTGTTTTGCGATGTTTCTTTGACCAGGGCTTGAACTCAGACCCTGCGGAGTGGTGGCGCGGCCTGGGAACCACTACACAACAGCGGCAAAATAAGTATGGTCGTTAAAATTAAGCTTGAACCCCCTGAATCAGCAATTCTAAAGCAAACAATTTTCGATCCTGTATACTATATATGTATTAGAGATGCTATAACTAAATAAAAAAAAACGAGATCGATTCATATAAATAATTTGCTAAAAAAACGCCTTTTACTTAATTCTCTTGAAGAAATAAAATATGGTCTACTGGCCAACACATTACAAATATTGTTGTATGTATATTTTCAAGCATGCATTGCTGTAACGGCATCAATATCTAGATTTATCCAAAAGCTATCAGGCAGCTAACAATCCGTAAATACCTAAAAAAAGACAACAAAGATAGCCCCACTTAGGGAAGTGGTATTTTTTTTTGGATTTTAGTTTTGTTTTTTTTTCATAAAAGAGAAGAAAAATGTTTCATTTCAAAATGAACCGCTATTTAAAAAAATGTATTATACATAACTACACTTTATTGAGCAGCTTGCGTATACAGGTTTTTTCGCAATACAGATTAAAATTTTGTTTGTTTTACATATTCAACAATTTGTTGTTATTTAGGCCAAAAAATAGCAAAAAACGAATTTTGTTTTCCGCTAACTGCATATTTCACTACATAATTACCCTTTTAAGAAAAAATTTTAGTATGCATTTCTTAGTGCATTTTCTTCCATACAAAGTATGCTCGACAAAATTTTCATATGAATATCGACAAAAACAAAACAAAAATTGCCGAAAATCAACGCTATCTTGCAGCCACTTTAAGCTTTCACTTTATTTATTTAATGGCTTACAAAATTGCATACTCGAAATATTTGTAGAAAATATTATTAACTTATACACTGCCGCTCAGTTGTATGTCTGCATTGCCACACGATAATTCTAAGAGCTGTCGCATCAAGCATTTATTTTTCCTATAGGAATAACAAGTAAGAAAATGATTTCATCTCTTTTGGAGTCAGTATAATTTTCTAGGATCAAAGAATACAAACAGACAATTCAATTCAAACTACCGCCCCTAGACGGCAAGACACTCTCATGGATAGCAAACTTAATTGGAAAATCGATGTCGAATTCCGTAGACATAAGGCGTACATATCATGCTCCACTTGCAAGAGAATCTTCTGCAGAAACTGGGCATTAAAACCTAAACCAGTCCTAACATACGACATCTTGGTTTGGTGGCCCGGCCTAATCAAAACAATATAATGTCAGTAAACTAAGAAGCATACAAGGGGTAGCAAGCGCAGGAGGAACAGGTCCACTAAGATCCTGCCCGGCAGAAGCACTAACTGCTATCCTCAGTTAGGATTAATTGATCTGAAAGAGTAGCTATGAAATCGGCGGTCAGACTCAGAGCCAGGCCTTTGGGGGACTAGACATTTCGGACATGGGTTGATCATAAATCAAATGCGATTAAATAGGACTACAGACTATAACTTGTTGACGTAAAAATATTTCATATCATACGTAAACAAAACCGACACCGATTCGAAATTGTCGCTAACTGGTTACAGAACCTGCCTACAAAAATGATATCGTCCGATTCAGCTGGAACAAAAATGCTTCAAACAAGTAAGAGTGTCTCTGTATTATGGCCTCGAACCGACATATATACAACATCTTTCAGTTGAATCAGTATTAAAAGCTCTATTGGCTCCTACATTCGGGTTTTGATAGGCGATTCTCCCTTGAACCGTTTTTTCCATATTCTTGGCCTATGTGCGCTTTTATTCGAAACCTAAATGTTTCTGTACCGAGTATCGAGAGTATTGGATACTTAAAAGTATTGACTCAGCACATCACTACTGCTGTCATCTCGACTGTGACGTCAGCAAAACAGCTGATTCTGTCCAATTCACTGAGAGCCGATTAGCGGTATTGCCATCGGCGCCACCTTCTGTATTCTCTCCACCATGATACATGCCTCCAACCCAGCCAATACAATACAAGATCATAGGCAGAGGTACGATAGAAGAGCTTGCACTTAACCTACCAAATGGCACCTATACGAAAACTAAGGAAAGAAAACCTCGATCAGCTGTACTGATCTTTTAAAATATGAATAACCTAACAAAAGTCGCATGTTTCTTCAAGAACGGTTCATGGTTACTGTTTTATGGAAGAATCAAGTGTGTGAGACCGGCAGCAAAAAAAGCAGGATTTTGTAGCAACTTCAAAAAATGTTTACTATCGTGAAATTAAAATTACGCAATATCTATCATGTTTTCGTTATTTTATTTTCTGCTTACTATCTACTTTCTTTGAACTCACAATTAGTAACTTTTGAGTTAAGTGAACTGTGTTAGCACTAAAATACGTTTTCCTCCTGATTTTTGCTTTACGGGAATATTTGAATGTATAGCATGTATGTATACCCCTTATCATTATGGTAGTGATTGTTATGTCTATATGAAAAACAAAAAAATAAAATGCCACCCCAACAAAGGCAAAGGCTGCCTGCCATTGCGAAGATAGTGCTAATACGAAAAGTGTACATATATCATGCAAGTATACGTATACACATACATACATACCTAAATAGACATTTCTAAATTTACAACAACGCTAACAACAGCACTAATGTTATAAAAATCTTTGCTGCGAATTCCCTTCAAATGAAAGGTACACAGATGCATGCATGCACATAGACTACCTCTCGGGTACCCCGTACCGGTGACAGACATAAATCGCACTGAACTTTGCTATATCCAATAGTATGAAATTGCTTATTTTGTTGGACTCTCTCGCTCTTACGCTTATGAATGTGCGCCCGCTTTAGATTCACACGCAGTCCCCACCACCTTTCACTCGACCATTCTTCAGCGTCCCGCTCCGCGTGATTTCTGTACCTCTTTTGCCACCCTTTACATGTTTGCTCGCAACTGTAATAAAAGAAACAACAACTACAACAACAACAGCAGCAGTAACTTATAGAACACAAATTTACACAACGACAACCAACTCATCAACTTCATTGCCGCACACAGCAACATACATACATATACACACACACACACACTATAGTAAATAAATAGAAAATTCTCTCCTTTTCTTTCGCGCATTCTCAGCAAGTTTTACCACTCGCCCATAATCTCGCCCCCCCTACCATTGTTGATGACGATGGCGACGACGAACAACTAGTCAATTATATTGAGAATAATTTTGCCCTGTTGCCAGTTTTCGTTTCGTAAGTTTTTGCTTGTACTCGAACTCTGGCTGCTACTGCTGCTGCTGCCTGTGCTAGCAGTGCTCTGCTAGCGTTGCTCTATTGTGCTGCTTTTACCGTTGCCATTGTATGAGTGCGCTGTTGCCACTTTTCCAGTTTCCATAAATTTTTATACGAGTACGTACCGTGTGTAGACATAAACACTAAGGCAATTGCATGCATACAGGCGCAAGTATACACCAATACATTTATCAACATACATAGTACATATGTATGTACCTCTCGTTGCCTACATGCTTTGAGGGTATAAAGCGTACAGACATGCAAAACGTGTTGTATTAACGCTCGGCATGTTTGGGTTTTTGTATCACCCCAGTCCAACTAACTGCAAAACAACCGACCAAACGACCGCACTAAAATATTATGTATGTATATGGAATTTTCAACATTTGGGCATGTTTTGTTCGTGCTGCTCACTTTTAAGGCAAATGAATGTTCGTATGTATGTACATATATGTATATAAATAAATATGTACATAAAGAGCATATATTTGTACGTATGGATGGATGTTTATGTCTAAATTTGTATGTCCATAGGTAGCTGCTGCATACAAATTGGAGTAAGAATTCGATGGTCGATGGTTGATTGCTGACTAGCAAAATATACATACTACATACATACATAGTATTAACACATTTTGCTTAGAATTGTTTACTTCGGCATAGAGAAATACAAAAGCATGTATGAATGTACATATGGATGTGTATATTTCTATGGCTTTACAGAATGCATACTTGGAATACTTTTTTATAGTAATGTTTTTAAGTTCGGAATTTCTTCAAAATCTAATTGAACTGAAACACTGAAAATAAATTATTGATGTCGAAGTTTGTTTTAGATTCTATTAGATCTTTAGTGAGTAATCTACTCACCTTTGTACAAAGCTGATTTTCAAAAGAAAATTAGCTAAGGCTTTTCTATATTAAGTTAACGATATGTATGTTGTGTATGCGTCTAAAAATATGTGGAAATGTGCGTTGAATCGCATATAAATTTATGTTTTCATACAAGCAGCATATTCACATTTTTTGATATGTATATACACATATAGTATATAGAGTACTACGCACATGCATACCCTGTAGGTAAAATCTCCGGTTCTGAATTGGTTTTGCTTCTAGTACATTTCGAATCCCTACTAATTCACAATACAACTCTTTCGCATGCAAACTGGTGAATTTTACACAACGATAACATAGGAAATGGAAATTGTCGCCCGGTGTATTACATTTTCTTTAGTTCCACACCAGTTCTAAATTCCATAGTTCATATCTAGTTCGCTTTGCATCTTTTTGTCTATAGTTTCGTACCAGCTATTGACTGTGCAGAGGTGCTTGCTATTAGGTATTTGTTAGATTTTAGAAAAGCCCAGGTTTGAGTTTTAGAAATAACCCTGCAGTGAAAAGCCAAACCAGTTAGAAAAAATACTAGTTCATTAACTAGTATGTGCCTACCAGTTCGACAATTTCGAAGAACTTAGGCGATCAGCGACATCTGCCTTTGAATTGCCAAAGCCAAAAATAAAACGCAATTAATTGCTTTTCTTACAAATGTCGGCTGTGGCGTCACGTGAAGACTACTGGTTCTGGTTTTGAAATCGCAGGTTCGAGGCCGCTTGGAGGTGGTTAAGATTTTTAAAGTTAAATAAATGTAAGTAAAAATAATTTATACAATTTATAAATAAATAACAAATTTGAAAATCAAATTGCATTGCAAAACAACATTTAAGAAGAAATATAAAAACAAAGAAATTAAACAAAACTATTTTTTTATTAAATTTAAAAATTACAATAAACAGCATAAACAAAAAAATAAATTTATAAAAAATAAAAATGAAAAATAAAAAAAAAATAAAAAATTTTCCCTACGCCAGGATTTGAACCTGGGACCTCAGGCTAGCCATGCGAGTGCTCTGCTCTGTCGGCCATTGTGACCGCTGGAGCGTCGCGAGCAAAAAGGCACACTTATGCTTTTCACGGGGCATGAATTGGCAGACTATCTCATCAACTGGCTACTAGTATTTATACTGTTAGATGCTGATGCATAGCCTGACAATTGACATCTCGTAGGACATCGCAATGTTAAAAATACCAGTCGCTAACATTGAAAAAGGACAGAACGTGAACTAGTTCGTCTGAAACGCAAACCGGTAGAATTCTAGTTCACAACTAGTAGCTTTCCCTGCAGGGAATATGTAGTAGTAGTATTAGTTTTTGTTTTGTGTTTCCAAACTATGAAAAAGCATCTGTGAAGTGCAGGAAGAAAGCATGCTCGAACGAGAAAAAACGGCCGAACAAAAATTTCTTTATAGTAAGCAAATGATGGGCTTTATCCCTTTTTCGATAGTACCGAACCAGTTCTAAATTCGCCATCTCATATATATGTAGATTTCTAATTAGAAGTTTTTATATTCTTTAGGACTTGTCGCATATTCTGTGACTATTTTGATCTGAGATCCGCCAATACTTGAATAGAAACAGTTAAAAGCAGGGAACGGATTTTATGGAAATTACCTTTTCTTCTGCTAAAGAGATAGAGTATATTCGATTAAGAATGTTTTTTAGTTTTCCCTGATTCCGTGTATAAACATTTGATTTGCCTTTTTTGGCGTTTTTTTAGGATATTTGCCTTCTCTACCTTTAATTGTAAAGGGCAAGGAAACAGCCCTTAATCCTGATAATATGAACGTTTTAAACGTTCCATATTTACATTAGGCGCCACTACACCTTTTCCAATTGTATTTCAGAAAAGAACAAATGTATTTCAGAAAAGAACAATTGTATTTCAGAAAAGCTCAAATGAATTTCAGAAAATTTTCTGAAATACAGTTGGAAAAGGTGTAGTATCAACTCACGTCGAGCGCGTGTTTAGTACATTCAAAGCTTTTATTCGCGAATATCGAATGAAAACGCTTTTAAAATGCATCTTGTGGTTCAATCTTCAACTATTGAGATTAAAATTTTGTTAGTTGAAAACTCGAAAGAAGAATATAGTCAATGATTCAAAGTACAATTTTGTTCATATAATGAAACTAGTTCATAGTTTTCCACTTCTTATTTGTAAAATAAACATTTCTAAAACATATGTGTTTTTTGATTATTTTTCGGATTTTGTCCTTTTTAATGCCTTTTTCGCGGTTTCTAGTGCCTTTTCATGCCTATTTCGCTATTTATTTTGCCTTTCCTAGTCTATTTCGTTATTTTACTTTGCCTTTTTTATAGATTTTTAGGTCCTAAAAATCCATTCCCTGGTTTCAACTAATAAAGGTAGTTTGCTATTTTCGAAAACGATACGTGTTTAATTGTTTTGGCTGCTTGCATATGTTTTTATAGAAGAGCAACTTTTTTATTAGCTAGCGATATGCGGTTTTAAAAGTAAAAAAAAAAATAGTTTCGAAAAAGTACCACATTTCGCTGCTTTTGGACCGGGTGGAATCTAATTACTATCGCATCAGTTAATTTTTTGGCGTTAAAGATCCAGTACTGAACTACATATTTGATTCACTAGCTCGAGTTTTCCCTGCAGGGTATATATGTACATACATACATATGTACGTACTGTATCTAGTTTCCAACAGCTCTGCCAGGGGTAATAAAACCATAATCAACAAAGAAAGGAATTTCTTGGAATCTTCTCGGAAATTACATTTTTTCTTTGGTCTTATATGATTTCTTTGATTACCTAAAGGCTTAAGTTTCGATTTCAATAAATATGGGATCACAAATAATAAACAAATTAATTTCCAAATGAAAAATATTGTAAGAACCAGGGCTTTTGCTGTTTAATTTTTAGCTCGTTATTTTTGAATTAAGTACTTATGTATGTAGATACGTAGATACATACATACTCACATATAAGTATGTACTTCTAAATATTAAAATTAAAAATATTAAATTCTATCTTATTTCCCTTTTCTTTTACAGGAAATGTGTATGTGTTAGTGATAAGATATAATCCACCAAGTAATCGAATACTTTACGTTCAATCGACGGTGTTTTTCGAAAAAAGAAAAGAATCTAACGATTGACTATCAATTAGTCGTTCTCCAATGCGAATGGGGTGGAGCGCGCCCCTCTTAAAACAAGTCGCCTCCATGAAGTTTTATAAACAAAATGGTACGTGAAGAGACCCAAAAAATTTGTTTTGGTCAAATACCCGAAGCGAGATTGCGCGAGGATACAAAAAATAGAGAACATTTAAAAAGGTAACTCGGTTTTTGGAAGATTCGTGTTATATTATAAAAATAAGTACGTACAAAATTAAGTATACAATATCCGATATATGAATGCATGTAACTACATTTACTTATGTAAACATCCCCGAAATATTTGGGGCAATTATTTAATCCACCGTATAAAATCTACGAATCCATGTCCAAGCCACGGATACAAAAAAATTGCTTCCACTTAGTCCTAGTGAAATCGAACGATTGGAAGAATTGACTATGTAGATCGTCGAAAAAACAGCTGTTGGTTCGTAGATAAAGCCCGAGCCATTCCGTATCTTTGAACCGGCTGTCGTGGGAATGTATGTATGTATATGTTTGAGAAGCAGATTAAACTCCTTCTTATCCAGACTCGACCATGACATTCCCAACATAAGTATGTATGTCACTCATCTGAAGGTGCCTCTCATTATGCTGACCACCTCTTCTCATGCCTCCTTAAACCCAATAGATTTACACTAACCTGTCGAAATAGTACGTTTCCCCATCATACTGTTAGTTGAGCCTGATGACAACGATTGAAAGACCAGCTTATTTAGTAGGGCTAAGTTGTTGCTATAAAACAACAGTGAACTCGAAAACATTGCCAGATTTGAATAAAATACTTTGCTGCTTCGAGGTCATTTGGTGAAAAGTAAACAATTATATTATGAATAATATTGCGTTGTGTTCTACATAGTACGAGAATTTTTAAATAATTTCATAGTAATTAATAGTGAAGTATATTTCCGCGAATATTTATAGCAGGCATGTCCACATCCCAGGTGGTATTCCGCCAGGAGTTTTTCACTTTTTATTCGCATCACTGCAGTTCCCATTTCGTCTTACTGGAGTGAAGGGACGTAAGTATCGTTTGTACACATGGGTTGGGATCTTTTTCCTCAAATGTATCACCTACATATGTCACCATTCAAGCTTTTTCCTAATACATATTGTGACGACGATATTGTGGACGACTGCTAGCGAATTTCCAACCTCGACTCTTCAGGAAAAGCCTGCGTCCTTAAAACATTAGAATTTTTTCTGACATATTTTTCAGGTTTAACTCCTGCCTGCCAGTCTTTCAACGCTTCTCACGTTTTTGGCTCTCTTTTCTATACCTTGAAAACAAGTATATTTTGCCTATAGTTTTCCTCGGTATTGATCAAATGTTGTTCCCTGCAGCCTCGGTCTGGCTCTCTTCCTTCTGCCATCTGTTTTTTGCCCATTTGCATTGACACGGAGACATTGGAGACTACTAAGTATGCTAGCGATGAGGTGTTGCTTTAACCAGAGTAGCTATGTTGTAACGAGTTAGCGACAATTTCACACCTCTATCGCTTGTGGCATTTACAGAACATATGAATAAATTTCGCAGTGAGAAAAGCCTCAGAACTTACCTTTAGTGAAGCTGAAGCACCGGCACGTCTATTGGGTTCCAGACCATAAGAGCCCTTCTTGGCATGAGTGATTATGCGTTGGGTTTCTATGCTGACATTATTGACGGCCTTACTGCTAATTCCCAAGTAAACGAAATTCTGTACTTTATCGAAATTATAACTGTGAACAGTAACGTGAGTGCTAAGACGCGAATGAACTGACTGTTTGTTTAATGACAGGAGATACTTCGTCTGGTACTCGTTGATCAACAGACCCAATGGCTTTGCTTCCTTATCCAACTTGCAAAAGGCAGAACAGACTTCGCGGTTCTTACAACCGATGATGTCGATGTCATCGGCATACGCCAGAAATTGCACGCTCTTTTCAAAAATTGTTCCTGAGCGGTTCAGTTCTGCTGCTCTTATTAACTTCTACAACATCAGATTAAAAAATCACTTAAAACGGAGTCTCTAACACTCCTTTTCGTAGCAATTGGCTCGAAGACGTCTTTCCCATTTCTGATGAAGCTAGTGGTAGTGCTCAACGTCATTTTGTACAGCCGTATCAGTTTCACGGGGATGCCAAATTCAGAATTGCAGCGAAGTCGCAAATAGATGGTGAGTGTCGATGCTTTGGCGTTCCATGAATACCTGGTCTATGGTGGATTTGCCAGATCTAAAGCCACACTGATAAGGACCCCTTGTCACCTATGCTTAGAAGGTTGATCCCGCAGTAGTAAGCACGTATGGCTGGATCGCCTGTCTTTTGGATTGGGCAGACCACATTTAAATTCCACTCGTCGGGCATGCGTTCATCGGACCATATTCTGCATAAAAGTTGATGCATGCACCTTATCAGCTTCTCGTCGTCGTATATGAATAGCTCATAGACATGCTGCTACCATTGAATAGGGTGGAAAAGTGTTTCCTCAATTTCTTGCATTCTAGGAACAATCAGACTACGGTGGATTCAGTGATAACCCTGAATATGTACGGTGGGTGAATCATAGTAAATTTGTATAAAATATTCTCCATGTTAAATCTTATTCGTTAATTTTTAATAAACCTATCGTTCATTCTATACCTAAAGCCACGTGCATTCATACTACATCAAAGTTTCAAACCTCCTACAGAATCCCCAAAAAAATGTTAAAATTTAAAAAACTCGTCATCGAAATTCCAAACCATTGAATCAGAGCTTTTAAAAAAATTCTGAGTAGGTATGTAGTTTTGTAGCCTATTGGATTTTAGTATGATAAACTGAAAGTTTTAAGTCGCTGAAATTTGTAACTTTGATGTATGTGTGTATGTATTTGGTTTTAGTTATAGAATGAACTATAGTTAAAATTTACGGTATTAAAAATGACGGAAAATTTGTATCATGTAAAACATTGTGAATATTGTAGACAAATTTACTGGATGCTTTTCACTGTGAGTCACTGTATGTACATATTTATCTATGTATGTGTGCGAGGTAATTAAAAACAAGAACAAAGTAACGTTAACTTTCAGACGGGTGAAATATTAGGGAAGTGGTGGAAGCGAAATGACGCCGAAGTAATTTCTTATCAAAAACAATTTCAAACAGGCATTTCATTCATTCAAATGAAGTCCATACGCCAATTTCACCCCAATCAGTCTACAATTTGCATCTTGCCATCAGTAAAAGCGTTGATGGCTAGAACACAAACAGTACGACAGCTGCTTTAACGACGACCACAGAAGAGAGCTAAAGAGTCAATCGTAGTAGCAGCTGATGTGGCATTAAATGAAATGCGAGTTGTGGATTATACTTACTATCAGAGGAGAAGATATATATTTACATACATATATACGAGAACATATATAAATATGTACATTTAAGAAGGCAATCGGGAGAATACTTACATACATATGTATAAAAAGGCATCCATATTTACATAGTATGTACATACCTATGTACGTACATAATTTATCGCATTTTAATGGTCAATAAGGGGCGTACCAAATGTAAGTAGTAATTATTTTGGTGGCATGTTGTTGAAAGTTCGCTGCTACACAGGATACCAAATACAAAGCCAAAGCGGTATTGTCAAAAGTTGGACTTCCTGTATGTGCCCTCGCATCCATAGTACCTACTTCTGTACATATACTATGTATGTTTTTATATACAAACACAGTTATACATACATAAGCATGCGCATACACGTTATACTCAGGTAGCCGACAAACCGCGCAAAAGTTCTACGATAATCGTCTGGTTGCTGCTGGTGCTGCAAAGATTCCTTCTTTATCGCGAAATGTCGTTTCAATTTTCTTCTAGTAGGAACTCTACGCTTGCATTGGATATCTTTCGTCGCTTCGTTTGACCTTCTTCAGTTTTCTGCGCCGCTGGAGTTGTTTTGCTCATATACGAACGCACACATCCACAGAGATCGGTTACTTTTGTATAGGTGTGCGTCAGTGCGTCCCATGAATAGTATAATGAAAACAACTTCTAGTCGATAAACTACAGCAACTGCCTTCCACTAGCGTGTTGATGTTGCTGTTTCCATCCTCGGTCTGCCTTTTCACTTTGGTGACTACACGCACATTTCCACATTTCCAAATGAACTCAACGCCGTCCAACCAAGCGATTCACCAACTAGTCAGCCAGTCAACCAGCCATCAAATAAAAATAAACACCAAAGCAACAAAAAAAGCTTGTATGACGTGTAGGTAAATGTCGTCAAAAGTTGTCGGAATCGGCAGAATAAGTAGGCAGCCAGACCGACAGGCAGGCGAAAAGTGCGCCGCGTTACTCAGCCAGGCAGCTACATATCAGCTTCGCACGAATGCTTGTATGCCAAAGTACGATTTTGCCGTAAGCGAGTGGTGTGTGTGTGCGCGTAAATATAGTGATGTTTGTGGTAGTGCACATCCACCCCAATAACATGCTGTGCTGTGAAATGTGGCAACGTCGCAATGCCAACAATGTTGTTTTGCTGTATAAATCCATTTGCGATTTGCCTGGCTGTGTCGCTGTGTAGTGCTGTTGTTGTTTGTTGACTTTTCTTCTGCCTGCTCTGTCGGTTACTGCGCGCCAGTGTATCTGTGAGATACAAAGAAGCAGCTATAAATTTGCTCATTCGCTCGCTGGTTGGTTTGTTTGTAATGTGGTAATTTTAGCTACGTTTCAGGTTATTTCTACACGTCATGGTAGAGTTGTCTGCCTGCCTGCCTGACATCGCTCCTGTCCCTCTCCGTTCGCTCGGAGTCAGTCGCGACGAAACTCTGGCCGTTCGTCCGTCCAGCTAACTCGTCTGTGTATAGCACGGTTGTTGTGTGCGCGTTTACCTTTTTTGTAGGCTATGTTGTCGAACTGTATTTGTGTGCCTTTGCGCGCATTAGCTCCCATTTGTATGGGTTTCCTTCGTCAACTTATTTTCTCGATTCTCGTGCCTTTTTTGCAGATACTAGATATTTATTTTTCCTTTTACGTTTTTTTTCTTTGGTAGGTATACATAATTCATGATAATTCCATGTCTCTGCCACTGTCCGTGTTGTAGTTGTTATTCTCTGTTATTATATTCGCTGCATTTCCATTTGAATCATGCGCCTGTTCGACGAGTATCTGACGGATACACGTTGGGTAAACAATTTTTTTTTTGTGAATTACCTTTTTTCTATTTATGTATGCGTTCCCATTTACCTACCGGCTCGTTGCGTATATCCCTACGTAGCTGTATAGGTGTACGTGTACTTCTGTGTACACACATACATATCTAAGGTAAGCAGGCAAATATTTCTGTACATCTAAAAGTCTATCTTCTGGTACATCCATGGCGTAATGTTTATTTTCTTTGCTATTTTGTATTGGCCACTTCCCGAAAGTGATTCGTGGCTTTAGCATGAAAGAAAATTATTTTGTGTCTAAGCCAAAGACACATGCAAGCAAAAATGCGATATTTGTAAGCATCTTAGCTAAGTTTTTGAGCTATAAACGGGCTGTCATGCTTGGTCTGCAAATTTTTTCCGAGTCTATTCTTGCTAAACAAGCATGAAAGTTATAAAGCTTGGTATTTGTATTTGGTACCAGTCGCAGCAAGCACACAAGCATGTCTACAGATACAGACACATACATACATATCGCACACCGTCTTCAAAAGAGTCACAACTCAAAATAATACGTTTGTCAGAAAACGCGAAAAACTATTTCTTAGCGCATGATAATCGTACTTTACCTTAGTTTTTTTTTTTTTTAACAAATTATAATAAAAATTTGCTCCAGCTTTTGCTGAAAGGTAGATAAAAGCTCTGCGCACATTTTTAGCGTATAATCTCTAAAATTCCAAATTTTGAGTTGGGACTCTTTTGAAGACGGTGTGCGATGTGTACCCATGTATGTACATATGGAAAAATATACATATACATATATATACATAACAACTTTGACTTTTTTGCTTTTTATTGTCAATTCAACAGAATTTACTTTATAATTTTTGTCGGCTGTGTGTAATCTATACGCTTTCTTAAATATGCATGGATNAAAAAAAATAAACAATGCTTCATAGATCGATTTTTTTAAATCTAACTTCATAAAGTTCTTTAAAAATATTTTGTAAATGAGGCCATAAGAGCTTAGGGGGAGAGTTACAACACAAAAATACATTTAAGGCGCAGCGAAGCACGCCGGGTAATTGCTAGTACATGATATATGTATATATTTGTGTACGTCTATGTATTCCACTTGTTTTGTCGTCTTATTCTGATATTGTGGGTTTTCTTCACAATTTCTTGGTTCACATCCCAGCCGCAGAAATATCAATTTTGAGTCACACAATTTATTTCTGTGGCTGCCGTGGCCAAGTGGTTGGAGGTGGTCTCAGTAGGAGGATCGATATAAGGCTCCACCTGAAGAAGGAAGCTTTCTATTCTTTGCTGCCGGAGATTGAGCAATTCAAACTCCGGCGGATACTACTACTGAAACTTATTCACTTAAAATTGATATTCACGCTGATCTCTTGACGGAAAATAATATGATGTTTTTGAAAAATGGGCGTAGCCCCGCCCATTTAGGATCACATGTTTGTATCCGGTCACCGCTCAACCAATTTCTACCCATCTTGGCACAGTTGTGGACCATGGTGCAACCTGGCCGAAGGATGACAATTTTGGAAATCAAACAATAACTCGTTATATAACAAAACCCATGTATGTAAATAAAACTTTATAAAAAAAAATTATCAAAATTCGATAAAGTTTCATAACAATTTAGAGCTCTGTAGTTAGACTTTATAGAAACATTCTGAGTATGCAGTTTTGTAGCCCATTAAATTTTAGTAGTAAAAATTTTAAGTAGCTAGGACTTACTGTTGATTTTTGGTAAGTTTCCAAACCTTGTATGGAAGAAAACACACCAACAAAATATTGCCAAAAATTAAGCTACTTCGAACTTGCACTTTTTTATACTAAAATTTAATGGGCTACAAAACTGCATGTTCAAAAGAAAAAAAAAATCTAAAAATCGGATTAAAAAGTTCAAAATTGTGATTATTACATAAACATTATTTAAAAAATAAAAGTAGCTAAAACTTGTCTTCTCTACTCCCTATTTACATTATCGCCACCGTATTGTGTGTATACATTTTAGCGATAATTTTTCAAGTTTTTTCTGTTTGTTTTTCCTTAAATAAAACTGTATTAAAAGATGTTATGTCTTTTTATTCTAAAAACCAAAATTGTATGTTCAGGTTCGATGCTTTAAGAAATGTCCCGATTTTTGTCCACAGAATTCTGGTCACTGTACTCATACACCATGGATCGATATGTTTTTTTTTTTTAAATTTTCCCTGTTAAAGTTTGGATTTTTTAATTTTAAATGAAAATATATCAGGAAAATTACCTAATCTCAAAAAAAAACGGAAAAACCCGTAGTACATATATGACTCAAAATTAAGTATGCGTGTCTCGGCGTGTTTTGTGTCATTTTAGCGTGCCTAGATGGTAGATAGGCTGGATATACGAATATTCGTATAGTCCCAGCCCTAGTACCTTTGCCACCTGCACTTGAATGAGTGTTTCCAGTACAAGAGTGTCTGGACAAGCTTTTTGTTTTTTTTTTTTTTAAGAAAGAAACGAAACGTAACAAATTACACAGCAGCGGAATTTTTTTTTTAACTTAATTTAAAATTTAATGTTTTTTAAATTTAACGAAGTCTATTAAAAAGTTCTTAAAACTTTTAGGTGAACAATTTTTTCTACCAATATTTATAGCTGTTTTCACGCATTAGTATTCTTTTATGTTCTGCATATGTGTCTGAAGCAAGGAATGAAACCGGATCCCAAACCGAAACCGTAACCGTTTAAAACCGTTTCGTTTTTCAAAACCGAAACCGAAACCGTAACCGTTATCTTGACCTGAAAAGGAACGATACCGAAACCATTTCAATCACAGGTTTCAATCGGTTTCCAGAAATTTACAAAAATAATAAATAAAAATTTCTTTGAAATAAATGATTTATTTAACCAAAATCAGCAACATTTTGGCTAAATTCTTGTTAAGTA
>NW_016158177.1:52294-55990 GCF_001687245.7 Rhagoletis zephyria
TTTTCTTTTCATTTACAACCTTTAACTTTCATTCTTATTTTGCTTTGGCCAGGCAATTAACAATAAATCCGAAATGGCGTATTAAAGATGATAAAATATGACTTCCACTTCGATAAATAATCGAAAAAAAAAGTTTTAGCAACGAAAACATGTTTCCGATGTCGGTCAGAACATGGTATAAGTGACAAAAACAAGAACAACGTGAATCAGCTGTTTCTCGACTTGTGGGCACGAAATGTGGGTTTTTGCGTAATTTTCGTAATTTTCGATTTTCTTTCCTCAACGTTTAAGACATTGTGATTTAAATAATATCAACAAAATTTGTGAAAAACCGAAACCGGAACGAAACCGAAACCAAAACCGAAATAAATTTTGAAGAACGAAACCAAAACCGAAACCGAAACACTTGGCAAAACCGAAACCCAAACCGGAACGTTATTTTGAATCGGTTTCATTCCTTGGTCTGAAGTACGCATTTCACTCAGATATGTTTTTCAATCGTTTCTAAAAACTCCCCGGTGAACAGGTTCAACTTTTAACAGGAACTGGAATTATTCCGTCCGCAGACAACGATGTTGAAAATCTTAGCACAGTGTATAATAAGCGGTATTCCAAATTAATACTACTCTATTACAATACTTTCACGAAGGTAAAGCAAGCATCCTTTAATTCTATTGCATTCGACCGTGAGAATTTATGAGGAACTAATTTCTTATAAAGTATTACGAAATGAGGGGGTGCATATGTAGATCTAAAAAAAAACTAAGTGACTCGTATTCCTACGACAGATTCAAATTAACAGTGACTTAAAACCGAAAACTTGTTTATACATGCTTATGTATTAGGGTGGGCTAAAAATCCGATTTTTAAAGAATGTTTACTATTGGCAAAAATATAAATAAAATCTTTGGGCAATATGAATATTTTTGATCAATCCTAGGATGTTCGATCATTCGCATTTTTTCCAAAACCGGGTTTGGAGTTATTCGAAAAACTGATATTTGAAAAAAGACGGTTGCCTATTTTGAAATTAAGAAAAAACCGGATACACCGGTTTTATTTTACATAGTTTTAATACAGTAAAATATTTACTTATGTTGTAATGAAGTCGTCATCAAAAATTACAATAAATTTATTAAAGCAAAATAAGTTCAAATTTTTTTTTAGATCAAAAGTAAAAAATATAAAAATCAGTGAAAAATTCACGTTTTGTCTTATGTTCCCTTATTTAAATACTTCATTGCGTTTTTTTCCGACTTTTTTTCAGATTTGATAAGTGTTCTTGCTGTCGTAGCCGAGTGCTTAGCTCCATTGTTCAAAATAGCAAATAAAATATGATACACTGTTCATCCTCAAATACCCTGAGGTATAATTTGTCTTTGTGATTTATAGCCTTATATTTAAATTCAACCTCTGAAATTAAGAGGAGTTGAGGTGGGCTGAGTTGAGCCGAGTTGATTTTAATTGAGTTAACTAGTTGAAGTCAATTATGCTGAAATGCGTTAAATAACATAACAGTGTATGGCATAACATAACATAACATAACACAACAAAACACAAGACAATACAACGCAACAATTACAAAACAATACAACAAAACACAGTAATACAACAAAACAGAATACAATACAACACAACACATCATTAAACAATACAAAATAATACAACACGTATCGTCCCTGCCATGTCAAACTATCGAATGTGCGAAAATGCTTTTTCAATTGCGATACCTTGCGCGCATGCACATAGATTGATACGCAAATGAGCAAATCGTCAAATTTCGAGTGTTCTTAGAAGCAGAGGATACTGACCTTAACAAAGGATCGAATCCCGCACTTTATCCTAATGACAACAACAATTTTTACAACAGTTTCGACGATATGTACATGTGCTTTAGCTTTGGTTATATTTTTTGTGTTTTTTCTATCAAGATCCCTACTTCTCTACCCTTTTCTAAAACAAAATCTATAGTAACGTCGATAACAAACTGATAAAAGTATCAATAACAATCAATAACAAATTCGACAAAAAATATCGATAGAAAAATCTAAAAAAATAACGATAAAAAATCAATAAAAACATAGATAAAAAATCGATAAAAATATTGATAACAAAACCAATAACAAAGCCGATAAAAATATCGGTAACAGAATCCATTCCAAGATCTATACGATTATTATATCGATAAGTTCCGAGAACCTCGAAAGTCTCGAGATTCCCGCAATAGTTTCCAGATTGAGTCTCTGTGTATCTATCAGAGAACAGCTTTGAGTATGATCGAGCCTTTTTGATCACACTCACTAAAAATCAAGCACAAGCGAACGCCACACTCGGCTACTATGTGTTCGATCGAGATGCATACCCGACAGCTGCTTTGGTTACGAACGAGTCTGTTCGATCACCCTCGCTATAAATTGAGCACAAGCGAACACCACACTCGGACACCCGCAGCTAACCCGAAAATTTGTGTAACAATGAAACGGACACCCGAACATTGCGATAAAATGCAGGACAACAAAGAAATTTACGCTGAAGGTAACTGGCGCCAATATGTTCCCACAAAGCATACGAAAATGTTGTTGCTTTGTGCTTGTGCATACGCAATGAAAAAATTAGAAGCGAAGTAGACAAAAATGTTTTTGCATCTATTTCGTATAGTTTCGCGTGGAAAGCTGTGTGTGTATATATTAGAACACAGCCTAAAACTATGTAGGTACATAAGTACTTTTACAAAAAATAAATGTGCACCGAGTGTATAGGGCTTGGGCATTGCCGATCTACACACATTTATACCTAAATGGATGTAGGCGTCGTGATGCCGCATTTTGTATGAGCAAAAATATAAGAAATGGTTAAATGTACACTTAAACAAACTACCGAAAAATTCAACCTTCTCTTTACCCTCTACGCACAAAAACTAAGAACACCGCGATGAGAAGGCAACATTTTTTGTAGAAACAAAAACGTCATAAGCCAATCAAGAAAATTTTGTGCACACTCGGGTTGAAACTCGAACACCCGGGTATATTGAGCTGCAAAGCACCCGAACCCAATCAAGTATGTATGAAAAGCAATCGGGTGTTGTGGCCAACATGTTCGTCTTGAGCTCAGTCGATAACGAACAATACTTCTGCTCGTATACAGAGAACGATGCAAAACGGGTTTTGTTAGATGATCGAGTATACACGAAAATCATGCACCCGCTGCAGATGTCTGGTATCTATCTATATCATTTTCTTTATAATTGCCTTTAATTAAATCTTTCTTCCTCTATCTTTATCATTACTTTTATCGGTATCCTCATCCTTATCCTTATCTTTCTCTTTATATTTATCTTTGTTTTTACCTGTACGTTTATCATTTTTTTCTACATACATATGTCCCTTCACCTTTGTCCTTATACGTATATGTAAAGTGCTTAAATTTACCTTGATCTTCATTTTTGCCTTTATCTTTACGCGTCTTTGTTTTTATTTTTTAACCGACTTCCAAAAAAGGAGGAGGTTATCAGTTCGTCGGAATATTTTTCATTTTTACAACGCTTTTATCAACTTGCAATGTTGTGTTCCAGAAACTTTCAATGTTGTGGATCCAGAAACTTTCAATGTTGTGTTCCGACACCAAAGCAAAGCTTTGAAAAGCTCCTATAAAAAAGCATAGTGAATAGGGCGAGGTAGATGACATCTAGATGTCGCC